>NC_133535.1:109248538-109555234 GCF_048544455.1 Silene latifolia
AAAAAAAAAACAGAAAGAAAGAAAAGCAATAATAAGAAAAACTTCGGCTGAGTCGAGAATACGCCTCATGTGCTTATTTCATGATTTGGAGGTGTTTGTTTTGGGATATTGTGTTGCCTAGTCTTTTAAAGGCATGGTTTATTTTTCAAGTTGGAGGAACGGGATGCGGTTTTTGATGGTTTGTTAGGTACTAGCTTGGCTTCTTACCTTCACATTTCCATACTTGTTTTGCCCTTCTTTCCCACTTAGCCTCACATATCCAAATCTTGCAATAGTTCGGCATGTAATAGTCCTTGACGGTGGTTATGCGTGTGTACCGTAGCTAGAATTATTATTCATACTAGTCAAGCATACATGTTTTGTCGGTCGCAGTCTAGGTGAGAGTCTGTAATTTTCTTCCTTCTCTTCTACATATATTCTTACCATTTTCTTTGTTGAGGGAAGAGTGACCCGGGAGAGTCCGAATGTATGAGTCTTGCAAGGTCGAACGCCCGATTTAATTCCATGATATGCAAAAATTTGTTCACTTGATTTGAGCTTTGCGGTAGTTGACTATGTGCATTAAACGGTTTGGCATTGACTTGTAGCTAGCTCTGAGATATATACTCCTTTCCATTTAGTTTTTATACGGGTCATAGTGCTTGCTTGGGGACAAGCAAGGTTTGGTTTGGGGAGATTTGATACGTGCATATTCTATACACTTTATTTGCGGTTTTGGCACGTACTTCCATGCATATTTGTTAGCTTTAAGCTATTATTTCTCCCGAAACGGTTTACTTTGCATTTTCTATGATTTATTGTAGGAATGAGTGGAAGTAATCTAAATCAAGCCTAAATCGTCCTCCGGAGGCAACCTCAGGGAAGCTTGGAAGAAGGGAGTTCGGATTTACTCACCTTGGGATGCGTGCATTGGAGTGAGGAGCTGATTGGAAGAGGGAAAGAAGGCACTACGCAGCTCAGTCCAGTCGATCGACTATGCTTTACAGTCGATCGCCCATTGAAGTACAGCAGACGCTACTGTTCTGAAGTGACCAGTCGATCGACCATTCTGACCGGTCGATCGACCAGTCTGCGAGCTGATATTGATTTTTCGTTTTAGACTTTTAAAAGCCCAACTTGTAATTAACTTTTGGCATCTTTTATCAGTAGAACGCAGCAATAATTAGGTCATGCTTTTCATAACTGAAGAACGGAGTTTTTGAGATCTAGTTTTGGAAACGGAAAAACCTCGAATTCGATTACTTTGTTCATCGTTTTAATTAGTAAGTTTTTATGCAATTTCTTTCTTCCTTAATTTCTTGTTATTTCGATTCTTGTTTTTACCAATTTAATTTCAGCAATTAAGTTCTTACCTTTTGCCTTTAGTTTAATTCAATCATGTCAATTTTATTCTTTGCTATCAATTTTGTAATTGTTATAGTTTTAAATATGCTTAGCTAATTTTATTGATTGGGAACGAGGTGAGCCATGGCGTAAATTGGGATTATTTGGTTAGCATGAATTCTTCTACATCGATCTTGTTGTCTTTTGATAAATCTTTTTACTAGATTGAAAGATTAGTAATTTAAATTATCATTAGATTGGAATTTCCTTTGAGCGAAAGCTTGAGAAATTCTTGGGAATTAGTAGACCGTAAGGTTAATTTGAGCATAGATCGAAAGGCTTGTTCTTATTCCCTGAGACCGTTTTATAGGACCTCTGCTACCTTATTGACCTGACCTTAGCCATGGTGAACCGAAGTTCCCGATCTTCTTTTTATCTTGTTGAGAAATTTCATTTTCAGTAATTAGTCATTAGAATCAACCAATTTCAAACCCCCCATTTAATTGTTACTTTTATAGACTGAAAATAGCAAACAAAATTAATCTTGTCTCTCTGTGGTTCGACCCTTACTATCACTAGCTATAGTTTTAGTTTGGAATTATAAATTTAATTTTGATACAAAACGACGGTATCAGATTGCACCTTCCAGATTGTATAACTTCAGTAATATGAGTGTGAAATTTCAAGATAATGTTGTATAACTCTTTTACACAATTTGGATGACTTTTGTTCATGGCAAAAAATCCAATATTTAAAATTTTGATAAAGAACGAATTATAACTTCAGTGGGTTTAAGTAAAACTCTTACCCATATATGGATAACTGTGCTTCACAGAGTCTATAACTCTTGTACACAATTTGTATAACTCTTGTTATTTTTTGTAAAACTCATAACTGTCTAATAAATTTTGCCTTTTTCATAACTGCAGACATGTGTTGTATAACTCCTTTACAAAATTTGTATAACTTTACTTCACAGAGTGTATAACTCTAATTCTTATCTGTAAAACTTGGATTTTAATTATGACTGACCAAGATGATATAATAACAATATATTCCAAAAAGTTGACTAAGTTGTTAAGGAGTTTCTTGACAACATACTAGAGTTGCAAAAACAGAGAATACAAAATCAAAGGAAATAACTTCTATTTTTTCCCGGGTTTTTTATCTGCTTTCCGCGCTGCTTTTCGTCTGGCTCCTAGTTGCTTCAGGATCTGGTCTTTCTCGCCAATGAAACCATTGACCTTGGTCAGAACTCCTTCCCCGATGATGTTCATGTCAGCTAGGACAAGCGTCGCTGCCAGCTGGATTACCAAATATCGACGGTTCACCTTCCTCTCAAGATCAACGTGACAAAAACTATCACCCTCGTACATTAACATGTGCATCATGGTGAACAAGCCAGACTCGGTGTCGTTAATCGTTTGCTTATGCCAAGCAAACTGGATCTGACGAAACTGGAACTCCGGTAGGAATTTCCCTCTGTCCTTGTCCTCGATGTCCCTAGAATCCAGATAGTCGCTCATGAGGCTCGCCTGGCACAAAGTCAGAAACATCAAAACGTGAAATTGTAAAGCGGTGACAACACTTTTGAGTTGAACGTAATTACAATTTAATTCCACTTACAATTACGTGACACGCTTTGCATATCTCCGACTGGCCCGGACTTGAGTAGTACTTATTGTCAAGAAGATCAATCGTCCGTGAATTAAAGTTGATACACGCACATGCATAATGGGCTTCAATCTTAATGGGTACGAAGATTAAATCAGCCTTCAAGCTGAAGTCTTTGCCACTGTCGATTCTGAAGACGTCCCACACATTGTACAACCTTTCGGTGTTTTGTGTTTGTTGGACAGGGTTTCGTACAAGGTCCAAGATTGTTTCCTGTTCAAGTAGAAGTATATGTGTGAGAATACCAGAGGAGTTATAGGGGTTGTGTATTGGAGTTGCACAGTAACTCTTATAGCATATTGAAGTATGTCTAAGTTCATACTGGCTGTTAATAACTTCTCAAACCAAAATGTGTAACTCCATAGAGGGTATGTATAACTTTAGTCTTATTTTCCACTGTGAAAGTTTTAAATATCATACCCTCAAAGTATAACTCTAACGAGGGTATGTGACACTCTTATAGCATATTAAAGGATTGATTACAACCATACCATATGACGGATACCGAAGAAAGACGAACGATAAATCGCGCACTCCTCTGCCTCCAAACGATTAAGCAACAAGGACCAACACTCAATCATTGAATCATCCATTGGCGTCTCAGGGAGCATGGACAACATTTGCAAACTATTAATTGTTGCGTGCCGGGAATAGTTCACAAGTAGTTCACCGTGGTTCGAGACGGTGTTAGTCGGGCTATAACGTCTACTAAATGGGAAGATAACTCGCTATTAAAATGACTCGCATAACTTCGGTGATGAAACATATAATCATAGATTAGGAATGTGTAACTCCATTAACGATATGTATAACTTTAGTTGGTAAAGTTATACATTTCAATCTTGAAGTTATACAAAGCATAAAACAGTTCTCAAGTTGTTCTGTTGATTTTAGACAGCTTACCCATTTGGAAATTTGTAGTCATCAAGGAAAACGTAATCAGCCATTTGTTTGCGATACACCGGGATATCCTTAATTAATGCCTTGTTCAACTTCAACATCTTGGCGACCACTGTAAGGTCGGCGTCTGGTTCCCCGCAATATGTGGTGCAACCAAGGCCATCGCCCTTACCCCGGGAGCGGCTATTAACAGCTGAGAGCGCCCTACTAGACGGCGTCCGGCCCAGGGCTACTTTGGAAGGTGGAGTCTGATAGGTTGAACTGACTTTAGAGCAAGGGCGTTTAGCAGAACTGTTCTCTCCGGCGATTCCGACAGCTCTCTTCCTTCCACTTGTGTTGCCGGCTAACCTCTGTGCCTCACGCAGCTCCTCCATTTCACGGTCTTTAACCTCCTTAAAAGTTGTTACCCTACATAACACAGCTTCCCTATCCACGTTAATGTCACTGAGGACAAGGGTGGCTGCAACTTCCGCTCGCATGAGGTCATTGCTGTCCTTTGTCCCTATGGTGCACTCGAATGGCTCTCCACGGTACAGCAACATAGGAACCATGACGTAAAGACCACAGTCATTGTCCGTATAACCTGCTCCCTGCCAGTTGAATTTAATGTTTACAAAAGGAAACCCTTCAACTTTCTTCCCTTTGTCGAGCCCTTTGGAGACCATATACTTTCCCATCGCATCAGCCTGGCAGAAGTTAGGCAAGGCGTTTAAAAGGGGAAGACCAATTAACAAAACAATGGAGCTGAAAATTAATCTAGTCACCAGTTTTATAAGTCTTACAGTAACACGCGCAATCCCTCTATATGGTAATTTCAGAAGATCGTCCTGGTAAGAACGATTATCAAGGTACTCGATCTGCTCAGAGAGGAAATTTATGCAAATGCAAGAGTAGTGATCTTGATCGCCATTGCTTACCGGGACGAAAACCTATAAACATGCACCAAAAGTCTAAGAGTTATAAAACATAATTAGAAGCTTAGAGGCATACATATTGTGCATAATTGGAATTATACATTCTATGGTTAGAGTTATACATTACATGTCTAGAGTTGTACATTCTATTTCTAGAGTTATACAGTATATGCTAACAGTTGTACATTATGTGCAGTGAGTTATACATTCTATGGTTAGAGTTATACATTCTATGCCTAGAGTTATGGAGTGAAGTTAGCCACTCATCAAAACTCTAAGCATATACTGTATAACTCTAGGCAAAGAATGTATAACTTCAGCCATAGAATGTATAACTCTAATCATTCTGAAAGCTAAAGTTATATAATGTATAACCCTAGACATAGAATGTATAACTCTAGCCATAAAATGTATAACATATACTGGAATTATACATTATTTGCCTAGAGTTTTAAAGGATAGTGTATAACTCCGGGTATTACTCTAGGTTAACTCCAGGCATCTAATGTATAACTCCAAAGTATATATTGTACAACTCTAAGCATATACTGTAAAACTCTAGGCAAATAATGTATAATTCCACTATCGAAATGTCTCTATATTGATATCTGAGCTCACCATATTAGAGTCCAGTTGGAATGGACTAGAACACGACTCTTGCCACATGTCCCACGAGGCACAAAACCCTTCAGAATGATCAACAACCAAGTTTTTTTTCCTGCCTTGCCAAATTGCAATTGCTAGGTCCTATAAAAATGATAGACGGGGGTTGGCAGCTTATATCACAAGTTACGTACATTTTGTCACAAAATAACTTGCGGAGTTCAAGCACACTTACAGTGTGACCTAGGCCAAAGAAACAAAGTAGCGAACTTGCAACGGTGCGGTGTTCGCGTGCGTAAGCGATTGAGTAGTACAGACCAGCGATCGATGACATTGGCCATAATCGAGACCCGGCATCAACGTCCTGGAGATCAATACGCGTTATGCAGTTTGGACAGGCATATGTGACCAATTGTTCCCTACAAAGGATTAGCAAAATGAGACACGCAGCAAGGGAAAAGATTCATGACCTGTTTCACTGTCGTATTGAAATATAGGTAAAACTTATCTTTTACTTACTCTTTATTATGGTCGTAGAATTGATCAAAGACATAATCCATTACATCCTTCCTTACCCTGAACACCGTCCTGAAACGTTCCTTGTTAAATCGCAAAGAATCGTGAGCATACGTCTTTGGTCGGGTTCGGTGCCCCGCAATCCTGAGAAAAACCTAGGTTCTCAGGTACAATGTCCATACACGGAAGGGGGACAGTTTAATGCAGTAAGAAAGGATGGTGGATCATGTCACATCGCGGCACATAAATAGGGGGTGGGGGTGGTGCAACCGGCTCGACCCTAGCACCAGCGATTTCAACTACCACACCTTCTTTGGCCGCACTAATCGTTCGCTCATCAACCCCGGCAAATGCCTCATTCACATCTGCCGTGCTCATGAAATTCAGAGGGATTTGATTTCTAAGCCATTCCGTTGAAGGATCCCTCGGGGTGACCTCCGCACCCTCGACAACAACTACGTTTTCACCCCCGTTGTTAGAATGTTGTTCAACATTCTCAATTACATCCTTTAGAACAGTGGCCTGAATGAAAAATAATAAAATTAAACACCATGCTTTTGTATCAGAAAAGTTACAGGTATAACTCTAAAAGTGATACAAAGAGGTCACAGAGTTACAGACCCAATGAATTACAGTTATACATAGAAGGGCAAGAGTTATACACATGTGTGATGTATTAAAAATATGCTAGAAGAGTTATACATATTTGAGTTAGAGTTATACACATATGGTTAAGAGTTGTACCAAACGGTCGTTGCAGTTGTACAGATTGAAAGATAAAGTTATACAAAGAGGCACTACAGTTACAAGGCCTCATCATAAGTTTCAACAAAGTTATACTTTATCAGCTTAAAGTTATACACGACCAATTAAAAAAAAAAGAATGTATAACAAGTATTTAGCGCAAATTAACAAACTTACCTCGCCACCAGGACCACTCTCGTACGCTGGAAGTCCACATAAAGCTTCCTTGATTTTAGCAGTAGAAAACATACACTCCATCAATTCTTGTGTATCCATTGGCAATGATGGGACCGTAGATTTTTCCATCTCCTTATCTGACGGTTGATTGTCTGACAATCTTTCAACATTTTCTTTCAATCCCTCCCCATGAACTTGCTCATGCACCTCATCACCTACCCCGGGCCGAGTTTCAGCATCATTTGACCGTCCGTAAGCTTGGTCTACAATGTCTGACAATCTTTCATGGTCAATGTCTGATAATCATTCAACATTTTCAACATTTTTTTTCAATCCCTCCCCATGAACTTGCTCATGCACCTCATCACCTACCCCGGGCTGAGTTTCAGCATCCTCTGACCGTCCGTCAGCTTGGTTAATTTCCTCCTCGGTGTACTTCGCCTCCATCAACAGCTCTCTGACAGTTTGGACGGGGGTGCACACAACTTGATCCTCTAACCCTGGGCTAGCATCTGACAACGGATTAGAAACTACTGTATCACCTCCCACTTCCTCCATAATCTTTGACCATGAAACTGCAACTGATTTCGTTGGCGCGTCAGCTTTGACCGACTCTCCACGCGGCTCAACACAAGGGATACCACCCCTGCCACCCCCATCATTGGCGAGACTAGACAGAACTTCACTTATTTGACGCGTAGATGCATCGATTCCATCATATTTTTTGGGGGACTCACTAACTACCTCTCCAAATGCAGGAGCGTTACCAACGAAACCTTCACCTTTCTGCGATCTTTCCTTTCGATGACGTACTTTTGAATCTTTTCACCCTCAAAGAATTCTTGAGAGGCCTGACTAGGATTTAGGCCCGTCGGATCACTAGTTACAGCTTTGATCCTTGCGGTTGCATCTGCGTACCATGAATATAACACAATAGCGTTCCTTTGCATCTGTAGATAAAGCTCGTGAGTACGCTGCATTGAAGAAGTACAGTAAGTTAGTTATATTATAATAGATGGGTACGTTCAGCTGAAACAGAATCAATCTGCAAACAAATATAATAGTTTGAACTTACATCGACAGCCCTAGCTTTCAATTCCTGGTCATCCTCGACACCTGCTGGTAGTTCGATCTGAATGAACTTCTTCTCAGAAGTTGAGCATGAGAGAGGGGGTGGGGGGGGGGGGGGGGCTGATAGCAACAGTATTTTGGGTTCACGCGGGTCGTTGAGGCTGATACTGTCCAAACTCCTAATATAAGAGGCATCTTGAAGGCACCTCGGATACCTGGTCTTAGACAAAGTTAAAGTACCCAATCCCCCTTGAGCCAACTCAAATTTTACCCTATCTACAAGCGAAGTTTCATCCCAATGCTTAATCAATGGTAGATCGTGGGGGCACGGCCTACCCTTGTAATCATATCGCTGAAAGTAGCTTATCATGAGGAAGGGGATACAGCCACCCAACATCGTTACCCCCTTTTTACAGTCTGTCCCCGCTTTCACCATCATTTCCAAAATGTAAGAGCAACAGTCAACATGCGGAATGGCTTTAGGATCTTCTACAGCCCTTAACAGCTTCAAATCTATCCCGTTGTTTGGGGTGGGTGCGAGGAATAAAGACATAGAGAACAAAACAAATAGCCGGCAAAAATTGTTCGTCGGCCTCCTCGTACTCCATAAGTTGCTTGTGAACTTTCCCTAAACTTATTAAACTATTTGCTTTGTCCACCGCGTAAGCTTGCCGCCATTTGTCCTTCAGCTCCTTATTTTCGGGATCGTTGGACCCCTTCTGCGAACCAGTAGGCACCAACGGGAGAAGGTTGGGTCCAAAAGGTATCAAAAAACAGTCATGCACGTCATGCTTACTGATCATAAACTCCTTCTTCTGAGAAGCCCAGAACACATATGACCCATCAGAGAAGGACTCCAAGAATAGGCGAACGTGTGCAAGTGGGAAGCTGCTAATCATAAGATCCAAAAGGCCACCAAACCCAATTTTCTTAACAGCGGACACCTGATCCTCATTAAGCTTTTCAATGAGAGAGACAAGCCTTTGAGGTCGACACGAAACCGTGATTTCATGCACCCTCTTTACCCTTGGCTTGGCCTCAACCATCTGGGGAAAAATAAGGACAACACACAAAATTAGACATACTGTAGTTGCAATTAGAGATATTTGCAACAAAGAAATAGACATAATGTGAATTAAAGTTATACAATAGATAGTTAGAGTTATACAAAATTTAAGAAAAGTTATACATTCTGATAGTAGAGTTAATCAGAAAATATCACGAGTTATACATTCTGACAGCAGAAGTTAGTCAAAATAGGGATTCAGATTATGTATAACCAAAATTCTATTAAATCAAATTTCTGTAAAATCCAAAGAAGAGATAATCAGGAGAGTTATAAAGAATAACAGTAGAGTTATACATATAATAACAAAAGTTAGACAATCTGAAACTAAAGTTATATAATGTGTAACTCTAGCCATGAATGTATAACTCTATTAATAAAATGTATAACTTCAAGTATATACTGTATAACTCTAGGCATATCCTGTATAACTCTAGGCATATATTGTATAACTCCAGGAATAAAATGTACAACTCTAGGCGTATATTGTATAACTCCAGTTATACATTTTGACAGCAGAAGTTATTCAACATGTAATCAGAGTTATACAACAAATGACTGCAGTTATAACAAAAGTCAAACTTTTAACCTTGAGTCGGCTCCTTGTCGATTTCTTGGTACATCATCCATCTGTAGGTGACAAACAATAGGGATTCAGATTATGCATATATTTAGTTGAAGTTATACATAATTCAATAAGAGTTATATAAAAAAGAATTTTGAATGGTTTGTCATCTCTTCTTTTCAACCAAAATTCTGTAAAATCCAAAATTCTTTTCACCATTCAAAAGAAGAAATAATCAGGAAAGTTAGCTATACAGAATAAAAGTACAGTTATACATATAATAACAAAAGTTAGACATTCTGAAAACTAAAGTCATATAATGTATAACTCTAGCCATAGAATGTATAACTCTGGCCATAAAATGTATAACTGTAAGCATAATGTATAACTCCAGGAATAACTCCAGGTATAACTCTATGTATAACTCCAGGCATCTAATGTATAACTCCAAAGTATATATTGTATAACTTTAGGCATAAACTGTATAACTCTAGATATATATTGTATAAATCCAGGTATAAAATGTATAACTCTAGGCATATATTGTATAACTCTAGGCATAGAAACTAAATAGAAGTAGAGTTATACATATAACAATTAGAGTTTGACAATATGAAAGAGGAGTTGGTCACAGAATCAGAAGAGTTATACATCTACTAACCAGAGTTATACATATTGAGTACTAAAGTTATACATCTAGTAACCAGAGTTATACATCTAGTAACGTATAAATAAAAATCGAAACTTTTAACTTGGATATCAAGTCCCTTGTCAATACTTTCTACAACATCCATCTGTAGATGACAAACAATTGGGATTAAAATTATGCATATATTTAATTGAAGTTATACATCATTCTATAAGAGTTATACCAACAAGACGAGATTTTTTACCTTTGATTCAGATTTCTTGGAAGTTTTCTTGGCATTTTTCTTGGCAAAAACCATTGTTAATTATCAAATGAACTCGTATTTGATCTGCACAACCATAATTAACAATTGAACAAATCAACATCAGCAAACCCATAATTCAAAATTGAAAAATCAAATGAACTCTTTTTATGATAGTTTAACAAAGGCAATAATTAACAAAAAACAAAGTACAAATCACTAAATAAGGAATGGAAAAAATACCTTATAAAAAAATGGAGACAAAGTAGTTTGCGGGCGAGTTGGAATTAATTGGTGCGATGAAAATGGCGTCTGTTGAGTTGGAATTAATTGGTAGTGATGAAAATGGAGTTATCAAAGAATGTGAAGAAAGAAAAAGGAAGACGAAATGACAGGAAATAGAGGGAAAAAAACCGCAAGTTGTTTTGAATTATGTGGAAATTGAGGAGGGGAATGATGACGGACTGATAGACATAACACTATAGCATGCATGGGTTAGTGGTAAGAGGAGAGAGGTAAATACAAAATATTAGTTTAGTGGGATTTTACTGCGCAATCTTGGCCATTGGTTTGCTTGATCCAACAGCCCACATTAGGACTTGGACTTAATATGATATAATGGCCTTAGTTGATCTCTTCTCTCTCTCTCTCTCTCTCTCTCTCTCTCTCTCTCTCTCTCTCTATATATATATATATATATATATATATATATATATATATATATATATATATATATATATATATGTCAAGGCCCATCAATAGAAAAGCCCACGCGTGAAAACTCAGTGGTTCCCGCACACTCGGTCGAGTTAGGCTCCACTCAGTCGAGTGAACCTCCACTCGGTCGAGTGACCTACGAGTCAGGAGCTTTACCAATTTTACAGACTCACTCGGTCGAGTGAACCTCACTTTCTCTTTTCCTCCAGTGTCATCATTGATCCTTATGTACTCTATCTCGCCTCAGATGCTTATCAACCGTATACGCTCTTTCTAATTATCACTCTCACATCAAAGTTCTTTGTTCCACTCTCATTGGTTTCTCACATTTTGTACTTCCTCTTTCCTTAATTTTCGAATTGTTACATTCACTCCCCCTAAAAGAGAACTTCGTCCCGAATTTCAACTGTCAAACCTCATAATGTGCTCTCATATGATCATTACTAAATTCTATAAATGACTATGATCCAGGTTCAAGACTCTCTCTCACTCATTGTAAATCCATAATTAAATCTCATATAGTTATAATTCCATTGATCTAATCCCTTATTTACAAGCCTCCCAAAAGTCAAGTGTTAGGTCAAACTCACGGTTCCAATCTATAATCCCATAAACAGCTCTCCTTCATGTTGGTCATATGTATACGTATCTATCACGGGGTATAACTCTATTATTACTACGTATCTATATCACGTCAAATCTCATACATTAACATGTATGCACATAAATCACGAATATGCGGACTCCATGAAACAATTAATAAATGCAAAATTACTCGTAATGTGACTCGACCATTATATACATTTTCATTTCCGGACATCATATGACGCATATACCGCGTCAAACTCACGACATGATCACACATGTGTATCCATATCCGTTCCCATCCACCATCAACATTTCCACTCTTACGGAAGACCATAATGCATAATCATGCAAATTACCACTATGTAACACATAATTTGCAATATTCATCTTACTTTTATATAAAAAAAACAATATCACGTCGATTAAGACACCTCAACTAGATTATCACATCATTTCTGTCATCAATTCACTCATGTCCAATCAACAGTTTTCATTTACTCGTAGAATGTCACACTATATAATCAAACGTAAACAATTCACAAAATATCACCCATGTAAGGTAAACCTACTCATTCAAACACAAGTCAACTAATATAAACCGCGAAATAATGGTACACACCCAATATTTGGTCAAATATCAACAAAACAAGGGTCTAGGCAGGCCACTCGGTCGAGTGTAAGAGGCCACTCGGTCGAGTGCATGGTGCACTCGGTCGGGTGTCACCTGGGCAGAATGTTTTCATTCTCAACTTGGTTCCAACTTTCCTATTTCATCACACAAATGCTAATAGACTCTGATGGTGACTAATACACCATCAAATAACCAAATTTAAACACAAGTTCTTGGCCTTATAGCCATCATTATTAAAATATTAAGTTGAACTATCCGGGCATACTACCAACATGACATACTATTTCATAGGCACGGCCTAACCACTCATTATTCTCAAATAATAATAGCAACATCACCCCTCAAATGGACACTACAACGAGATCACGATGTATACCACGGACGCTTTACCTGACGATTGGGAGACAACTTTACAAACAACATATAAACTACCACTCATAGGGTCGGGATCTCACATAACCATTTTCACACTTATACACACCTATTTAAATTAAACGGTCATACGATATAACGCAAGTAATCAAAATACTCTAACCACACAATTGGCCCACGTGCATCACATATCGCACTCTAAAATTTATAATCATGGAGACCAATTTGGTAGTGCTACATCTACAACTCTACCTCACAAAATAACATCAATTATCATATCACACGCATACAATAACTTCCAAATAGTTTCGCCATTCATTTCTTACTACCACTTTTACTAGACATGTTTCACCTTCCAATCTCATTGATTACCTCAAGTTATCATTTTATTTCACCCTTAGGTATCTCAATTACTTTCTCATTGTTCCACCAAAATTTCTAAGTCATGTTCAACAATACTCCTTAACATGTAACCCAAACCTCATTCACTGTCCATAAGTTCAAACACTCAACAAATACTCAACCTAGATCACACATCACTCATTATCCACAACTACCTCATACAATTATCTTACTCAATTCCAAAACACTTTACGCAAGCTAAATTCACTTCCTACTGCCCCTACTTTTCAAACATAAATCATACACCTACCTACTTACACGGTTCAAATCCAACTCAAACAAAACTTACATTAATCCCAATAAAACACATGTTTTACACTTGATGTGACCATAATTTGAGCATATTTAGTCCCCAAATTAGCCTTGTTCCCATGCTTTTTAGTGCATATTTGGGTCATTTATTGTCTTTAGTTCTTTGTGTTGCATATTCTTTGAGGTTTTGATCCCTTGGTAGGAAAGAAGTGCAAACCTTGCATTTTCATGGCAAAATGAAACTAAATTGATTGAATTCAATGACCAAGCAACAAAGAGAAGACAAGACTAGAAGGCCTTTGTACATATTATAGTAGTTGGGCAATGATGAGAAAAGATCCTTGCATCCCCGAGGAAATCCTCAAGGATTGTATGAAGAGAAAGGAAGAAAAGAAGAAAGGAAGAAGCTGATCTACAATCCGAGGGGATTGCCCACAATCCGCCCGTCCAAGAGAAGCAATCCAAGCGTCTTACTCAGAAGGCCGCTCGTCCAGAACCACCACAATCCGCCCGTCCACTCCACGAATCCGCTCGTCCAGAACCACCACAATCCGCCCGTCCACTCCACGAATCCGCTCGTCCAAAAGACCCACAATCCGCCCGTCCCGTGCCTTGGACGCTCGAATTGTGTGACAGTTAATCCGTCTTCTACTTGTTCAATGAAGGATGCGCATATTTTTCAAAGACCAGCGAAAAGGAGACCGGAGTCTCTCTTGAGACCGGCGATTCCTCAAGGACTTAATCGTCATTTAAGCCCTTAGTAAACCCTAGTTTATGTACCTAATCCCCACTATAAATACCCCATTAGTCTAATTATCTTATCATGTTCTTATTACCAATCCTTAGTGTAGTTTATATCATTCTAATCTCTCTTTAATCTTGTAATCAACTTCTAATCAAGTCTTAATACAAATCTCATTTCCTTAATTTCTCTTTTGTTCATCCTTTATTTTGGATAATTGAAGACTATTTGGGTTATTATTGGGAGATTGACAACCTTCCAATCATTCATCAAGTACTTCTATTATTCTTTGCTTTATTGTTGGAATCATTAGTAGGTATAACTCTCTTAATCCCTTTTTAATTATTGTTAATCATCTTCATTTATTCATCATGTTTTGCTTTGTTAGTATGATTGACAACCTTGCTAGCATGTTTACCATGATAATAAGTGAGTAGTTTCCTTAACTAGGGTTAATGGGTAATTAGGGGAAACCAACATGGGGGATGATTCATGCTTAAATTTATATGTTTTCATAATTTATTTGCTTTCTTGTTGTGATCTCAACTTATGCACATGTTATGTTTGATGAAATGCTAAGCCTATGAATCCTTGCATTTACTACCATCACTTACCTTTTTAATGAGACTTGTAAGACATAAAGCAACTCGAGTCTCATTAGACCATGCATATAGTTGAGTAGGGTGGATTAAGTCGACTTGTAGGTGTTGTACAATCTAATCGATTCGGCTCCGGGACCCAAACCTCCCTAGGATTGTAAGATATAAACCAACTCGATCCATCACAACAATATTGCTTGCTTATAATTTAAGAATATGTTTGTATGATCAATTCCCATGAATCCCCTATGACCCCATGACACCCTAGTGCCTTTTATCAATTGTTTACACCCCTTTTTAATTATCTTGCTTGTTTACTTTCATTTCTATTTAGTTTAGTGATCTTCTATTCCAACCCCAAATTGTGACACCCCTAGACACCGCTAGTTGCAATTGAAAATCTAATCTCAATTTCCGTCCCTTGGGATCCGACCTTTACTTGCCTCTTTACTAATTGTAGAGTTGTTTGTGGAGTTATAAATTGTGTTTTGGTCTAGGTGCTCCTAACGACAACTACCGAAAACTAAACCTCACAAGAGGTTCGACCAAAAAATGGCATCGTGGCCGGGGACGGTGTTAACTTGTTTTAGATTTTCTTAGATTGTTATTAGTTGTGTCTTTCTTCGCCTTGGGGAAGTAAAACTCCTCAAGGTTTGTTCTAATTGTTTTCAAGTTGTTTGATATTTTGCATGTCTAGAAGATCACAAGGTAACTTGTTACCCATTGATCACGAAATTGAAAGGACTTTGACAACCAATATAAGACTTGCTAGAAATACTTTGAGAGGTATTAGTGAGGTTGTAGATATTCAAACAAATACTATTGAGTTCATCAACCCTTTTGCAAGAGAAGGTGAGGAGAACCCAACACAAAATCAACCCACAATGCCTAAATTTTCATCACATTCCGTACCAACCGAGGAGAACCTACCCAATGGTACTCCCACACCACAACACTTAACCGGAAATTTCATTGCTAAATCCGTATTTATCCAATTAGTCGAAAGAAACCAATTTGGGGGCATGCCTAGTGAAGACTCTCACTCTCACATGGAGGCTTTTTGTGATTATTGTGATGCGATTTCACAAACCGGTGTAACTCAAGACCAAATTCGATGGGTTTTATTTCCTTTTCTCTAATCGGCACCGCGAAACAATGGTTGAAGAGCCTTGATAAGGCTACTCTTGGAATTGACTCTTGGAAGAAGTTAGCTCTAGCTTTCTACAAAAAATTATACCCTCCGAAAAAGACAAACATGCTAAGAGCTCAAATTACGGGCTTTAAGCAAAGGGATGAAGAATCTTTGTATGAAGCTTGGGAGGGATTTAAAGGAACTTGTCGCTCATGTCCTCATCATGGACTTAGCGAATGGTTCTTGGTTCAACAATTTTGGAACGGTCTTTATGAAGACTCAAGAAACATTCTCAACATGTGATCGAATGGTATGTTCAAGGAAGTTGACGATAATCAAACTTGGAACAAAATTGAGGAAATGGCGGTCCATAATTCACAATATAGTAGACCTCGCAAGGCTACTAGAGGAGGAAAGCATGAAGTCGACTCTATTACTCAATTGGGTGCTCAACTTAGCGCTCACATTGACATATACCATGAATTTGAAGTTCGAAAAAGCTATGGCTAAACTTGAAGAAGCCTCAAATCCACCAAAGCATCATGTCAATGCCATGACGGCATCTTTATCAATCCCAAGTGGGATATGCGAGAATTGTGGAACTTTAGGACATGACCCAAGTGAATGTAGGGGAACAAATGAGCAAGTGAATGCTTTTCAAGCAAGCAAGAGTGGCACCCCTTATTCCAATTATTACAATGAAAATACCAAATTCCACCCAAATCTCTCTTACAAAAGCCAAAATGTTCAAAACCCTCAACCAACATACACCCCACCTCCCATAAGAAACCAAAATCAAAGACCCTTTTATAACCAAAACCAAGGTTATCAAAATCAAACTCCATACAATCAACAAAATGACCAAGGTTTTGATGTTCAAAAAGCGGTTATCCAAATGCAAAAGAATCAACAAGAATTTTTCACTCAAATGCAAAAGGATAGTCAAGCAAAGGAAATCACCATCAACAACATCCTAGCCCACACCAAAATGCTGGAAACCCAATTGACTCAACTAGCATCTTCAAGCTCACAAAGACAAAAGGGGCAACTACCACCCCAAGGTAATCCCCCAAGACATGAAACGGTTAGTGCCATTAACTTGAGAAGTGGTACGAGATATGAAGCACCAAAGAAGCAAGTTGAGGATGAAGTTGTGGAAGCTAGTGATAAGGAAGGAGTTGTGCAAAACTCCAAGGAAAATGAACTAACAAAAGAAGAAGTTTCAAAGAAAAGTGAAGAAAAGGCCAAAGAGAAGGAGTCCATTGTGATTAGACTTCCTTTTCCAAGTCGTCAAGCTAAGCCCAAATTTGATGACCAACTTGGAAAATTTATGGAAATTGTGAAGAATTTGGAAGTCTCGATTCCTTTCACGGAATTAATCAATCACGTTCCGGCCTATGCAAAGTACATGAAAGACATCCTTACAAAAAAGAAGTCGATCTGGAAGCTTGAGACTATCGCCTTCATTAAGGTGAGTAGTGAAATCCTTCATGGGAGTTCACCTCCGAAACTTAAAGATCCGGAAAGCTTCTCAATACCGTGTACCATTGGCAACACCACGATCAACAAAGCCCTATGTGATCTAGGGGCTAGTGTGAGTGTTATGCCGTATTCGGTGAGCAAAAGGTTAGGGATGGGAGAGCTTAAATGTACCAACATCACACTCCAAATGGCCGATAGATCGACGAACACACCATTAGGGATATGGGAAGATCTTCCCGTGAGAATTGGCAAATTCTTCATCCCGGTGGACTTTGTTATTGTTGACATGGAAGAAGACTCCAATATTCCAATCATTGTAGGAAGACCTTTCTTGCACACCGCGGGTGCGGTGATAGATGTGAAGCATGGAGAGCTCACTCTAGAAGTGGGAGACGAAACCATAACTTTCAATCTTGACAAGACCATGAGAGCTCCCCGTTTGCATGAACCATGCTTTATGGTTGATCACTATAGCCGGAAGGATGAAAGGAAGAAGTTGAAATTCCAATGGAAAAAGAAAATTGATGATGCTCCATTCAAAGAGCAAGAGAATAGCAACAAAGAGAGCTTAAAAAGCTCACCCATGACAAGTGAAGAGGATGGCCTTGTTGGCCAAATCAAGAAAGGAGGAGAGTTGTCTCTATCAACTCAAGAGATTTTTAATGATCAAGTAAATGAAGTTTGCGGTCTTTGGGACGATGAGTTTGACGGGATTTTCAATCCCTATGATGCGTGTCTTTTATATAAGGTTTTCACCTCATCTTACGCGCATTTCTGTACTTTTTATGTGGCATCTGGCTACAAATACCCCCGAATATTCTACTTTGGTCCGTTTATTGTAATTTGCAGGAATTGACCGAAGAGGAGCTAAATCGAACCTAATCCGTCCCATTTGTGTGCATTCATGGAAAATAAGGAGCCGGGGCTTGGAAATCTAACACTTGGAAGACGCGTGAGCTGAGTTTGGGAAGCAATTCAAGGTCTAACGTGCCTATATAGCTCGATCGAGTAGTAAGCCACTCGATCGAATGCTTTATATACTCAAGACTGGTCGATCGACCAGTTTAAGGAGCCAATCGAGGAGTTTTTGCAAGAGGTGCTCGATCGAGTGGTTTACTTCCACTCGATCGAGTGGTTTGGTGATGATTTGCCCGATCGAGTAGATTACTTCTACTCGATCGAGTGGTTTCTTGCGCTTTAGTTAATTTCCGCCTAATTATTTCACGGGCTTTGTAATTGGTCCATAGATTAGGTTTTAGGATGGATTTTAGTATAAGACTGAGGGAGTAACCACGTTACTCAGGGGGCTCTCCTCTTCAGTTTTGTTCATTTTCCGGTTTATTCTTTGTCATTGTTCTTGAATTTTATTCTTCCTATATACTTTGCTACTCGGATTTAGATTCTGCGATCGGTATTATCATTCTAGTTTTATTCTTAATCTCATTTATTACTTTAATTCTTCTTCTCTTTACTATCATAATTGCTTAATTGAATCTTTATTAGTTTCATCATCATGTCTAGTTTTAATTATCTATTTGTTGTTATTGATAATTCAATGATTATGAGTAGCTAATTTTCTCATGCTGAGACTATAGGGGATCCAGAATATGAAGGGAGAGTAATTGATTTACTAGGTTAATGCGGTATAGTCTTTGTTGGTTAAATGCTACAGTTAATTGTAACTGCCTAATTGAGTCGACGCAATTAGACCTTTAATTCTTAGTGATCCTTGACCTGGACCGAAAGGTTGGAAAAGGCGAGACTAGTAGCGAACAATAGAGTATTGCAGTGAGGGCGAAAGTTAAGCTGTTTACACTTTAGGGTGAATTAAGGACCGAAAGGTGACGTTCGCTACCCCTTAGACCGTATTGCATTGACCTGAGACCTAGATTACTCGACCGGATGACTATGGTGAACCGTTTGTCTTAGCTGTTCTTCTCTATCTGTTATTTCCTCCTTTTTATTTCTCTCCTCCTTATTCTCTTTAGTTTAGAAAATCACATTTATAAACCCCCAATTTGGTTACCTTGACGAACTTAGATTTAGCTGACAATTTCCTACCTCTCTGTGGATTCGACCCGACTTCCCTAGCTATATTAGTTAGAGCCAGTTTGTTATTTTTGACAGGTACGCGACAGACGTGTCAAATTTTGGCGCCGTTGCCGAGGAGGTGGCGCAATTTTGTTGCTTTAATTAAGTTTGTCCTTCGTCTCAAGGAATTTATTCCTTGAGGCTGATCTCATTTCTGCAAAGTTTTGATTAGTTTTGCAGGTTAGTTGTTGCTTTGAAAGTTCATTTGCCAAGATGCCTACGATTACAGAGCATACAGAGCCATGTGGTAGATGTGGCATGGAGGGGCACGATCCTATCTTGTGCATGGAAAGTATAGAGCGCGTTCTCGCTTATCAGAAATACAAGCAGGGAGTTCCTTTCTCTCAGCTATATGAAGAAATAAAGAATGTCTGTACCCCTTCCACGCCAACTCCATTACCGATTCTTTCTTCTGCAAGTGAAGAAATTGCCGAATTAAAATCCATTATGATGAGCATGTCACGGCAATCTGAAACGGTTATATCGGAATTGAAAGAACAAGTCGCGCAGTTAACACTCGCGACAGACCAAGCTAAGCTTCTTCCAATATGCGATCCAGTCAGTGCAATGAATTTTCAAAATGACCTTACTCATGAAGAGGACGAGGTTTTGATAGCTGACGATAACTCGGATGATGATTTAGACGAGTTTTTGAAGGAAATACTTGCTGCGTGTGCTGTAAACACTCGATCGAGTGACTTTTCTACTCGATCGAGCAGTCTAACTCACCCTATCACTCGATCGAGTAAAACCAGTGGTCGATCGAGAGGTGCAGAATTCAATGTTAGTCGATCGAGTGACAATCTTACTCGATCGAGTAACTATGCTGAAGAAATCACTCGATCGAGTGATAAACATGGTCGATCGAGTGAAACAGAAAGAGCAATTGGTCGATCGATTGATAAAAGTACTCGATCTAGTACTTTAAGTGGCGGGGATCCCAATTTACTATCTAATACCGCCACCGTGTCATCTTCCCCTGCTGTGGAGACGTCACGCATTGATAAGGGTAAAGAAAAAGTTGCGGGGCCACTCATCGCTACCAGGGTACCCTTCCCAAGTCGTCTGAAGGACGCAAAGATCGAGCAGCAGTACGGTAAGTTTGTGGACGTCGTGAAGAACCTCCAGGTAACTGTCCCTTTTTCCGAACTTGCTACTCAGGTACCCACTTACGCTAAGTTTATGAAAGATATTGTGACGCGTAAGAGAAATTTGAGTGAATTTGAGACGATTTCATTTATGGAAGAGTCTAGTAATCTGCTGTTGAATAAGGCCCCTCCAAAAATGATGGACCAGGGCAGCTTTTCTATTACCTGTGTCATAGGCAATATGGTTATTGATAAGGCCCTTTGCGATTTAGGTGCCAGTGTTAGTGTCATGCCCCTTCCTGTCTGCAAGAAACTGAAGATGAGTCATTTTAAAGTGACTAACATTACCCTACAGATGGCTGATAGATCTGTTAGGAGGCCCTTAGGTGTGTTAGAGGACGTGCCCGTGAAAATAGGCAAGCTTTATATCCCAGTAGATTTCATTGTTTTGGATATAGCTGAGGACACCCGGACCCAAATTATCTTAGGAAGACCATTCCTTTGTACAAAATTGGGTCGTTATTGATGTCGACAAGGGCGTCGACTCTTGCGAGAGGGGATGACGCTATCACATTCATC
This sequence comes from Silene latifolia, assembly GCF_048544455.1. NCBI lineage: Eukaryota > Viridiplantae > Streptophyta > Magnoliopsida > Caryophyllales > Caryophyllaceae > Silene > Silene latifolia. Next base: position 109,269,657 of record NC_133535.1, read on the forward strand.
GCCAGATTTTAGCTCACCCAATGATAGAGGACACTTGTTATTCGGTCGATATCATTGACGAGTCTATTTATGACTTCTGGTCGGGTTCTTTTATGAAGGACCCACTAGAGGCTCTTATGTTTTTTGATGAGTGTGCAGATAGCCCAGACGACGATGACGCTGCGTTGGATTTGCTTATTGATGATTTAGATGAGCATGAGGGAGAGCAGGTGGAACAAATGATTAGCACTCTTTGCTCCATTGAGGTAAAGGTACCGGAACGTAAGCCTCTCCCTTCTCATCTTAAATATGCTTTCTTAGACGATACAGAGCAATATCCAGTCATTGTTAGTGCCAAGCTTAGTGATGATCAGCTGACTTCTTTGTTAGCTGTACTTAAGAAAAACAGGAAAGCAATGGGCTATTCACTGGACGATATCACGGGGATTAGTCCCGATATTTGTATGCACAGGATAGAGCTGGAGGAGGATCACAAACCTTGCGAGACGGGGTCGGCGCCGGTGAACCGAGAAGATGCGAGGATGTCGTGATGGCTGAGGTAATGAAGCTGCTGGATGCAGGTATTATTTATTCTGTCGGTAATTCTAGATGGGTGAGTCCAGTACAGGTTGTCCCGAAGAAAGGAGGGACAACTGTAGTTAAGAATGAAAAGAATGAATTAATACCTACTCGAGTTGTGGCTGGTTGGCGGATGTGTATAGACTACAGACAGCTGAATGCCGCCACTAAGAAAGATCACTTTCCCCTTCCTTTTATTGATCAAATGGTAGAAAGGTTAGCTTCTCATAAATTTTTCTGCTATTTAGACGGGTATTCAGGGTTCTTTCAGATCCCTATCCACCCGCATTTATCGATCGGGCTAAGACTACATTTACCCGTCCCTAAGGGCGTTTTTGCGTATCGTAGAATGCCTTTTGGTTTGTGCAATGCCCCTGCCACCTTCCAAAGGTGTATGATGGGGATATTTTCAGAGTATATTGAGTCTGTCATGGAAGTTTTTATGGACGATTTCAGTGTATATGGAAGTGATTTTTCTAACTGTCTGTCTAACCTTGAGAAAGTGTTGCAGTGTTGTATTGAGGTTAATCTTGTCTTTGAATCGGGAGAAGTGCCACTTTATGGTCAACGAGGGAGTTGTCTTAGGGCACTTAGTTTCTGATAGGGGAATAGAAGTTGATAAAGCAAAGGTGGAAGTGATTCAGCAATTACCACCTCCTGTTAATGTTAAGGGGGTGAGGAGCTTCCATGGTCACGCCGGCTTTTATCGCCGGTTTATCAAGGATTTCTCCAAAATTGCTAAACCACTTACACAGTTGCTGCTTAAGGATGCCCCTTTTGTGTTTACTGATGCTTGTCTTTCTGCTTTTAACAGGTTAAAGCAGACCTTAGTCTCTGCACCGATCATACAGCCTCACAACTGGGACTTGCCGTTTGAGATCATGTGTGATGCGAGTGACTATGCACTAGGAGCGGTGTTAGGCCAGAGGAAAGACAAAGCCTTGAATGCTATCTACTATGCGAGCCGAACTCTGGATGAGGCTCAAGTGAAGTACACCACCACTGAGAAAGAGCTGTTAGCTGTAGTTTATGCCTTAGAGAAGTTTCGTACTTACTTAGTTGGGTCAGAAGTCACTGTTTTTACTGACCATGCAGCTTTGAGGCATCTCCTTGCTAAGAAGGAGGCCAAACCACGGCTACTGAGATGGATACTCCTCCTTCAGGAGTTTGATTTGCAGATTAAGGATAAGAAAGGAGCTGAGAACGTTGTAGCTGAACACTTGTCGCGACTGATGCGACAAGAAGGGGAAGATTCTCTACCCATTGATGATTCTTTTCCTGACGATACTTTGATTGCTGTTATATCGTCTATTGTTAACCAAGAACCTTGGTATGCAGATATAGCTAACTTCGTTGTCGGTGGCAAGCTGCCGCCGACCTCTCTTATCGCAAAAAAAAGAAGCGTTTTACGTATAACGCTAAGCGATTTCAGGATGATCCTTACTTGTTTAAGGAATGTGCAGACGGTCTCTACAGACGGTGTATTCTGCAGTGGGAGACCAAGATAGTCCTAGAAGGCTTCCACTCCTCTTCGTACGGTGGTCACCACGGCCCATCGCGCACCGTGGCTAAGGTACTTCAGTCTGGTTTTTACTGGACTTCTTTGTTTGCTGACGCTAAGTCTTTTGTTTCAGCTTGTGATGCTTGCCAACGATCAGGGAACATTTCAAAGAGACATGAGATGCCACAAAACGGCATCCTAGAGGTTGAGGTTTTCGATATCTGGGGCATTGATTTCCAAGGACCGTTCCCATCCAGTAAAGGTAACAGGTACATCTTAGTAGCTGTAGACTATGTGTCAAAATGGGTTGAGGCAATTCCTTCACCTCATTGTGATGCTAAGACCGTGGTAAAAATGTTTAAAAAGATCATATTCCTCCGTTTTGGTGTCCCTAGGATCATCATTAGTGATGGGGGGATGCATTTTAAAGAAAAGAAACTAACTTTCATACTGTCTAGAGTTGGTGTCCAACACCGGCGTGGTTTGGGGTATCATCCCCAAACTAGTGGTCAGGTAGAGGTCTCTAATCGCGAGTTGAAAGAGATCTTGTCTAAGGTAGTTTCTAAATCACAGAAGGACTGGAGTCTTAAGCTAGATGACACATTATGGGCCTACGAATCGCTTTAAGACACCAATTGGTGCATCACCTTATAGGCTAGTTTATGGGAAATCGTGTCACTTACCTGTTGAATTGGAATGTAAGGCCTGGTGGGCAATTTGTGAGCTTAATTATGATCCTAAGTTGTGTGGTCAGAATCGTCTTTTGCAGCTAGATGAATTGGAAGAGTTTAGGCTTAATGCCTATGACAGCTCGCGGATTTACAAAGAAAAGACGAAGAGATGGCAAGACAAGAGAATCTTACCTCGTGAGTTTCATGTTGGGCAAAAGGTGTTGCTGTTCAATGCCCGATTGAGATTATTTCCTGGCAAGCTGAAGTCCAGGTGGAGTGGTCCTTATACGGTGACAGCTGTTACCAAATTTGGATTCGTGGAGCTTGAAGATTCAAAGGGTCACAGATTCAAGGTGAATGGCCAGTATGTGAAACATTACCACGAGGCGAGTGAAGCGGACAATCGTGTTGAAGTCTTGCACTTCGACGACCTTGACGCACCAGTTAATTGACGCCAGAAAGGTCGTGCGGGACCTATTAAACCAACGCTCTCCGGGAGGCAGCCCGGGCTGTTTTATTGTACTTTTGTTGAACTATTTATCTTTCCTTAGTTTTACGTTGAACTTTAGACGCTGTTTTATGAACTTCCTTTGTATTTTCCTTGCTTGAAATGCGTGTTTTTGCAGGTCAAAGTACTCGATCGAATGATATTGTGCTCGATCGAGCACTTTTTGAGGTAGTTTTCACTCGATCGAGTGATATTGTCCTCGATCGACCAGAACCAAAACCGCGCCTACTCGATCGAGTGGTTTTCTGCTCGATCGAGTCCTTCCATGCAGCAGTCCACTCGATCGAGCTGTTCCAAGTGCTCGATCGAGTGGTTTTGACTCCCAGCTGCTGTTTTATGTCTATGGAGCTACTGCTTGACTTTCTTTGACCTCCCATGTTAATAGTCGGTTTGGGGAGGTCCCTCCTTATGACGTTTTGTAAGTTTTCCGACTCCACTTCTCCTTTTCCTTTCAGTTTGCATTTCTTTCCCTATTTTTGGTACAATGAGGGCATTGTACGGTTTGGTTTGGGGAGGTATGCATCCATATCTGTGTCTGCATGTTTTCTTGCATTTTTGCTTTCACGTTTATTATTTCCGCATGCATTGTTGTTTATTTTACTTCAAAAAATCATATAAAAATCATAAAATTCAAAAAATTTTCAAAATTTTCATGTTTAAATTGAGTCGGAACGTTTGAACATTGACGCTACTTTGAACCCTTACTTGAGCCTGGCATATTCTTGACATTTAGTTGGCATGATTATGTGCATAATCTACGAGTTTTTGTTTCTCTCTTATCTGAACGAATAGACTTGATTCATTATGTCGGCAAGCTACATTACATTCTGAGGTTAGAGCTCTTTAAACCGGTGACATTCATGACCGGTTTCTTTTAGGATGTGTGTAGTACTCTCTTTAAGACATGTAACATCAAATTGCATAAGCATGAGTCTAGTCTTCTTAATACCTGTATGCATTCGGTCTGTGGATGGTGACACGTGTTAGGAGAGGCAGTCCCCTTTATTTCATTCTACCCATGAACCTCACATAACCAAATTGCCTTTTTGTCCTATCAACTACTTTCTATAATACTTCCTACTCTAGCTGAGCTAGTAACGAGTAGTTCTTGGAACGTTTTCCTGCAATATGGTTATTTCATCTGATTTCAGAAGATGGTGGAAGAATTGAAGGGAAAGAAAGAAAAAAAAATATGTTGAATTGAAAAAAGAGAACGGAAAAGAAAAATGCGAAAAAGAAAAGAAGAAGAAAAAGAAAGAAAAATCACATATGAAAAAGAATGAGAATTGTATAATGATTCACACTCCCATGTCTTATCTATATTTTATGGGGAGTTGACGATTTTTGGTGTTTTGTGAGTTTAGTGCATAATTTTTGCACCGTTTCATCTTGCTGTTATGAGTACGAAGTTGGGATGCAGTTTATATTTGGATCCGTTGTTGCTAGCCTGGCTATTAACCCCACATATCCAAATTCACGTTAGCCCCTTCTTACCCATTACCTCACTTACCCAAATGTAAGTCCTCGGCATGTGTCTTGGTCATTAGTATGGTTGGAATGCATATGTACGGTTGTAGAGACTTTATTCATGTTAACTGCATGCATGTTCTTATAGGTCGAGTTAGGTGAGTGTCTTACTTCTTCCTATCTTTTACATATATACTCAACTTGTTCCTGATTTTGAGTGACGAGCGACCCGTGAGAGTCCGACATCCTTTGAGTCTTGCAAGGTCGACGGTTCAGTAAGTTTGAAACATTGATTTAACTCGTTTGCACTTTTCATTTGTCACTTGTCATTTTGTTGCCTTAAATTGGTTCTAGTGGGTGATTTGTAGCTGATGCGTTGGTCCCGTTCCATTGTTCATCTTAGTTACATTCATTTTGCTTGGGGACAAGCAAAGGTTTGGTTTGGGGAGATTTGATGCGTGTCTTTTATATAAGGTTTTCACCTCATTTTACGCGCATTTCTGTACTTTTTATGTGGCATCTGGCTACAAATACCCCCGAATATTCTACTTTGGTCCGTTTATTGTAATTTGCAGGAATTGACCGAAGAGGAGCTAAATCGAACCTAATCCGTCCCATTTGTGTGCATTCATGGAAAATAAGGAGCCGAAGCTTGGAAATCTAACACTTGGAAGACGCGTGAGCTGAGTTTGGGAAGCAATTCATGGTCTAACGTGCCTATATAGCTCGATCGAGTAGTAAGCCACTCGATCGAATGCTTTATATACTCAAGACTGGTCGATCGACCAGTTTAAGGAGCCAATCGAGGAGTTTTTGCAAGAGGTGCTCGATCGAGTGGTTTACTTCCACTCGATCGAGTGGTTTGGTGATGATTTGCTCGATCGAGTAGATTACTTCTACTCGATCGAGTGGTTTCTTGCGCTTTAGTTAATTTCCGCCTTATTATTTCATGGGCTTTGTAATTGGTCCATAGATTAGGTTTTAGGATGGATTTTAGTATAAGACTGAGGGAGTAACCACGTTACTCAGGGGGCTCTCCTCTTCAGTTTTGTTCATTTTCCGGTTTATACTTTGTCATTGTTCTTGAATTTTATTCTTCCTATATACTTTGCTACTCGGATTTGGATTCTGCGATCGGTATTATCATTCTATTTTTATTCTTAATCTCATTTATTGCTTTAATTCTTCTTCTCTTTACTATCATAATTGCTTAATTGAATCTTTATTAGTTTCATCATCATGTCTAGTTTTAATTATCTGTTTGTTGTTATTGATAATTCAATGATTATGAGTAGCTAATTTTCTCATCTTTGAGACTATAGGGGATCCATAATATGAAGGGAGAGTAATCGATTTACTAGGTTAATGCGGTATAGTCTTTGTTGGTTAAATGCTACGATTAATTGTAAATCGCCTAATTGAGTCGACGCAATTAGACCTTTAATTCTTAGTGATCCTTGACCTGGACCGAAAGGTTGGAAAAGGCGAGACTAGTAGCGAACAATAGAGTATTGCAGTGAGGGCGAAAGTTAAGCTGTTTACACTTTAGGGTGAATTAAGGACCGAAAGGTGACGTTCGCTACCCCTTAGACCGTATTGCATTGACCCGAGACCTAGATTACTCGACCGGATGACTATGGTGAACCGTTTGTCTTAGCTGTTCTTCTCTATCTGTTATTTCCTCCTTTTTATTTCTCTCCTCCTTATTCTCTTTAGTTTAGAAAATCACATTTATAAACCCCCAATTTGGTTACCTTGACGAACTTAGATTTAGCTGACAATTTCCTACCTCTCTGTGGATTCGACCCGACTTCCCTAGCTATATTAGTTAGAGCCAGTTGGTTATTTTTGACAGGTACGCGACAGACGTGTCACCCTACATTGGTAATGCTATCGATCAAGACCAACATGAAGGACAACAAGTGCAAAGGTCTATTGAGGATCTTTATCATGACAATGAACAAGCTTTTGACTACTTCTTCAAGATGTTGAGTAACATCAACAACACCTTGAACATGCCCCCATGACATCTCATATAAGATGAGAGTTTGGTGGAGTCCTCTCCAAACCACCATTTGTAAATATTTCTAACTCCCTAACTTGCATTTTAATTCTTACATTGCATTTTTGTCATTTTTTGGATTTTTATACCTTGATCAAGATATTTATCATTTTTGAGAGAAGTGAGGGAGGGACTAATGATTTTATATATGTGTAGTACTTTAACTTAGTGTGGGGATAGCAATTGCCTAGGCTATTTATGCCTTCGTAGTGCCCCTACAATGAAGAACACGGGATTTGAAGAATGAAAATAACACGGGATATGCAAGTGCACGGATGGAACTGAATCCGGGTAGACCAGGTGGAATCCGAGCGTCCTTATGGGTAATCCACTCGTCTTATGGGAATCCGAGCGTCTGTGGAAGAATCCGTCCGTCCAAATGAGCTGAAAAATTGAAAATTTTGGTCTGTTAGAGAATCCGAGCGTCCCAGCTGAGAAGACGCTCGTCTGAAAGAATCCGCTCGTCTTTGCAAGAATACGCTCGTCTTTTTGCCAGTGCAGATTAAGAAAATTCGCTGTAACAGAATCCGCTCGTCTTTAAGGGAATCCGCTCGTCTTACTTGCAGAATTCGCTCGTCTTCACTGAAAGACACTCGTCTTTAGGCGAGATTTCCTGAAGCCAAATTGAGCAGAATCCGAGCGTCCCGACGGGAATCCGCTCGTCTTCCCCCTGCAGTTTTGAAAATTTCGGGTGTTTTAAATACCCCCTCCCACATTCATTCATTCATTCAAACATTCAAACACTACCCATAAACCCCAAAACCCTCATCCTCTCCATCACCGAAAACAAGATTTCCTCAACCAAATTCAACAAAATCAAATTCAAACTTCCTTACAACAACAATTAATCACTCCTTTTGCAACAATAATCAATCCAAGCACCAAAATCTTCAACCTTTGAGTCAATTTTTGAAATACAAAGGCAAATCCTTTCATCTTAAAATCGATTTGGGTATAATTGGAAATTGAAGATTTTCAATCTTTTCTTGGTATAATCATCAATGGCAAGAACAAAAGGAGCAACAAAGGCACTCAAGGCAAAGACACTCTCAATAAGGCAACAATGCCTTCAAGCAAAGAAAGCTTCAAAGGCTATGGTGGTTGCTAGTGCAAACTTGGAAGTTCAACAACAACAAGATCCTCCCTTGGAAGCAACAACAACAACAACAACTCCGGAAATCGCTCAATTATCAAACTATCCGGAGGTAATTTTCATTTCTAACTCCCATAGGGATACATTTGCCAAGTATGCTAAGAAAGCCATTCTACCCACCAAATTCATATGTGAAGATGCCTTGAACAAATTGGGTGTCCTTGAACAAACAAAAGCCTTGTTCGAAGCCATGGGGTTGGGAAATATATTTACTACAAGTGAATTGACATACCCCTCCCTTACCTTGGAATTCTTAAGTTCATTGAAAGTGACTAAGGTAGAGACTAGAACATACATCGAGTTTCGCCTTGCCAATGTGAATAGGCGCATCACCTTTGAAGTTTTGAGTAAAGCATTAGGCCTTAGTGATACACCATTTTATCACAAGATGCCCGAAAATTATGACCCCGCTTCTCTTTGGGAGGCAATTTCCGGGAACAAATTTGGGAGCTTTCATGCTTGTCGCGCTCTATTAGTCCACCATCCGGGCATTAGAGTGTGGCACAAGGTCATCGGGAATACTATAATTGCAAGAAAAGACACTAATCACTTTACCAAACTCGATTGTGTTCTACTTGAGTCGGCCTTAAATGTTGGAAGGGAATTCACTAAGCCTTACAATGCTCTAAGGCTTTTGGTGGAAAGATGGCTCAATGTCGATTGTGATAAGGAAGGCACCGCTTTTATCGTAAATGGAGGTCTAGTGACTCTCTAGGCCAAGCACTTTGATCCAAATTTCAACAAGGATAACACCTATGTGGCGATCAAAGGGGGTCATCTCATTGACATGGATGCCATGATTCACAAGTACAAGTGGGTCAAGCATAACTCTCTTGACACCAACTATGGGTGGCTAACCAATGATGCTAGATCTTTCACTTTGCCTTCCAAGATATGCCGATTGAGTGCTCATCGAACAAACTACCTACTTCCACTCTCCAAAGGCGCCGAGTACATCATCCGTCAACAAAGGGGTGAGATTGAAGAACCCTCCTCCTCCATTGTCACACCACCTTATCCATTCAAATATCAAGATTTCAAACCCAAAGATGTTGAAGTGGGCAATGACTACATGACTCTACTTATGCAAGAGATGCATAAACAAGCTTATAATGATCGAGTAGATGCATACTTGGCCCAATATCCACCCCTCCTTCATTTAGCTAGGCAAGGACTACTTGATCCATCATGTCCTTTGCCTAGTTGGGCGGATAGGGAAGTCTTCTTTCCAAGCACATCTAATGGTGAAAGACTGGGTGAAGATGAGAATGTCGATGATGAGGTTGTTGATGATGAGGGTGTTGATGAAGAGGTAGATAAAGAAGAAGAGGCTAATGAAGATGATGAAGGAAGTGAGCAAGGAAGTGAAGAGGGAAGTGGAGATGAGTCCGCTTCTATGGAGGAAAATGATGACAATGATGATATGGTGGAAGACTAGCAAGCTTTGGAGGCTCCTACCCTCTTGAGGTTTGTCTACTTCTTTCTTTGTTTTAATTATCTTATATTGATCATAGTTTGGAGAGTCCTAGCAACATGAGGACTAACGCCTTGGCTCCATTGAGGTGTTCTTTTATTGTTCCCATCTGAAAAATCCAAAATGACAATATATAGTTTCATCCATTGCATCTTGTGTGCATGAACTACCCCAAAATTTAAGACATTAGAAATAATGTCTATCTCGGTTTGGGGAAGTACATGCATACGCAATGGGAGGTAATCTAAATTACACTCTCCGTCATAAACAAAAACCCATGCATCATGCAGTGTAGATTAGTATAGTTTGCATTTAGTATAGAAATCATGCATCATACTTGCATAATTTCCTATCATATTGGGCATTGAGGACAATGCCCATACTAGTGTGGAGATGGGAAATTCTAACTTAACTTCTATTAAAAAAATCCAAAAAATCACAAATTTCGAAAAAATCAAAAAAATTGAAAAATTTGAAAATCCAAAAACAAGTCCATTTCCTTTGTAGTGTAGTCTTGTATATATTGTTGTATATATTGCGTTTGTTCTATCCTTGTTCACATTGATCGACTACGTCACATCCGAGACATGAGGATATTGAAGACCGCATGGTATGATCTTTCCAATCTCCTTCTTCCCCTTTATGTTAATGACTATGTGGCTTTATTTTGATTGATGCGGTATAAACAATGTGAATTTAGGACTTGCATTTAGTTTATTTGGCATATTAGTTGGTATAATCATATGCATTAGGATGTATATATGTTAGTTGCATCATGGCATGTAGTTTGCATGTTAGAAAATTTTGCGAAACCATCTATTTGGGAAACTTGACAAGTGTATATAAGCCCTTGTAGATGCTTTTTCTTCTTAAGACTTTGCTTGTTAGAATACTTGTAAAACACCCTAGGATGTGTCATGCTAGTATCCTTTGACCCAGGGATTAAGGCCTAGTCAAGAATACCTTGTGGTGTGATAACTCCTTGGCTACCGTTTATTCCAAGGTGACCCTTGAAACCATGCATCCATCATCCATGTTCTACCACATTTTGTCACCAAAGGGAATGGGCACAAAAAGAAATTGATTTGAGTTCAAAGAGAGAAATGAAATGAAAAGTGAAAGAAAGTTTGCAAAAATGCATCAAATGAAAAAAGGGAGCAAAAATAGACTCCTAAAGCTTCAAATATAAGGCACCCTCACTACATATGGGGTGACTTTGAAAATGTTCAAAAGAAATGCAAAGAAAAGTTGAAAGTTGTCAAGTATTGAAATGCCAAAAATAAAAAGAAATGGCAAAAAGAAAGTGTTCTCAAATGTTATATGCCACAAGAAATTGGGGGGAAAAACAACAACAAAGCAAACTCCCAAATGAAATTCAAATACTATTGATCCCTTTATCCATCGTATCCCCTTTTGTGCATGGTAGAGAGGGGACGACCCTTCTTCTTGTCTAGGTAAGAGGGGGAATTCCGCGATCCTCCAGTGTTTCTAACACCATAGGGAGTCTATTCTTGACAAAAGCATTTAACGATTGAGGACAAAGGTACCCTAGCTTGACACAACTTGGAGGTGATTTATTGGTATCCTTCTAGGCTTAGTAGTTTGAAGAAATTGCATCTATGAAGAAGTGTGTACCCTTGAATTGCTTCCCCTTTAGATAATTTCCGCCACTTAGATGAGGAAAGTGGCTATTCTTTTGTAGATGCATTCATTACTTGTTTTGTGTGCTTTAATGTTTGGATGTGTCGCCATTTTGGCAAGACCCACCTTGCCTTGCAAGAAGGCATCCTACCTCATGGTTGTCTTGTTGTGAGTTGAAGGGGCGGAGTGAGACCCGCTAATTGTCTCATATCGGCTATGATATTAGGTTAGTTTAAATAACGGCCCTAGTCTTTGTCACCTCTTTACTCGGGACGAGCAAAGGTTTGGTTTGGGGATATTTGATGTGACCATAATTTGGGCATATTTAGTCCCCGAATTAGCCTTGTTCCCATGCTTTTTAGTGCATATTTGGGTCATTTATTGTCTTTAGTTCTTTGTTTTGCATATTCTTTGAGGTTTTGATCCCTTGGTAGGAAAGGAGTGCAAACCTTGCATTTTCATGGCAAAATGAAGCTAAATTGATTGAATTCAATGACCAAGCATCAAATAGAAGACAAGACTAGAAGGCCTTTGTACATATTATAGTAGTTGGGCAATGATGAGAAAAGATCCTTGCATCCCCGAGGAAATACTCAAGGATTGTATGAAGAGAAAGGAAGAAAAGAAGAAAGGAAGAAGCTGATCTACAATCCGAGCGGATTGCCCACAATCCGCCCGTCCAAGAGAAGCAATCCGAGCGTCTTCCTCAGAAGGCCGCTCGTCCAGAACCACCATAATCCGCCCGTCCACTCCACGAATCCGCTCGTCCAAAAGACCCACAATCCGCCCGTCCCGTGCCCTGGACGCTCGGATTGTGTGACAGCTAATCCGTCTTCTACTTGTTCAATGAAGGATGCGCATATTTTTCAAAGACCGGCGAAAAGGAGACCGGAGTCTCTCTTGAGACCGGCGATTCCTCAAGGACTTAATCGTCATTTAAGTCCTTAGTAAACCCTAATTTATGTACCTAATCTCCACTATAAATACCCCATTAGTCTAATTAGCTTATCATGTTCTTATTACCAATCCTTAGTGTAGTTTATATCATTCTAATCTCTCTTTAATCTTGTAATCGACTTCTAATCAAGTCTTAATACAAATCTCATTTCCTTAATTTCTCTTTTGTTCATCCTTTATTTTGGGTAATTGAAGACTATTTGGGTTATTATTGGGAGATTGACAACCTTCCAATCATTCATCAAGTACTTCTATTATTTTTTGCTTTATTATTGGAATCATTAGTAGGTATAACTCTCTTAATCCCTTTTTAATTATTGTTAATCATCTTCATTTATTCATCATGTTTTGCTTTGTTAGTATGATTGACAACCTTGCTAGCATGTTTACCATGATAATAAGTGAGTAGTTTCCTTAACTAGGGTTAATGGTTAATTAGGGGAAACCAACATGGGGGATGATTCATGCTTAAATTATTATGTTTTCATAATTTATTTGCTTGCTTGTTGTGATCTCAACTTATGCACATGTTATGTTTGATGAAATGCTAAGCCTATGAATCCTTGCATTTACTACCATCACTTACCTTTTTAATGAGACTTGTAAGACATAAACCAACTCGAGTCTCATTAGACCATGTATATAGTTGAGTAGGGTGGATTCAGTCGACTTGTAGGTGTTGTACAATCTAATCGATTCGGCTTCGGGACCCAAACCTCCCTAGGATTGTAAGATATAAACCAACTCGATCCATCACAACAATAATTGCTTGCTTATAATTTGAGAATATGTTTGTATGATCAATTCCCATGAATCACCTATGACCCCATGACACCCTAGTGCCTTTTATCAATTGTTTACACCCCTTATTAATTATCTTGCTTGATTACTTTCATTGCTATTTAGTTTAGTGATCTTCTATTCCAACCCCAAATTGTGACACCCCTAGACACCGCTAGTTGCAATTGAAAATCTCATCTCCATTCCCGTCCCTTGGGATCCGACCTTTACTTGCCTCTTTACTAATTGTAGAGTTGTTTGTGGAGTTATAAATTGCGTTTTTGTCTAGTTGCTCCTAACGACAAGTACCGAAAACTAAACCTCACAAGAGGTTCGACCAACACTCATAACTCTCAAATACAACACCACTCATCACAAATTATTAGCATTTGCCCAACTACGCTCATCAAAACTACCACTCAACAAATTATCTACACGTCTTTACTCATCAAAACTACAAGACCCAAAAGGTAAACAAAGCATTGATCCATATATAAGCAAAACAACACATTATTAACAAACCTTACAACACTACAAAACAATGAAACTACGTTTCAAATACAAATTCTAAAACTTAATCTTATACACCATGGTATATAAAAAAAATGTTGGGCAAAATTTTAAGGTGAGATTCTCGACTCAAGACCATACATAGCATCATTAACAAAATTATAAGCTTGCGGCACAATAAAACCAAGTATTAAGCACAAAATCAAAATTTGGACATCAACACTATAATTTCCACACATATCACCATTGACAAGGTTGGGGCACTATGAGATAATTAAGCCATGTTTCAAATATAAAAATCATTTAAGGATGTACACCTGAAATCTCAAAAAGAAATTGGCCCACTTTTAAAACGGAAATTTCGATTTAAACTATGTTATTATAGTGATACTCATAAGGATTATTGCCTTAAGCCAAGTTTAAGATAAAAGAAGGAATCGAAAATTTTGTCAAGATTTTAAGGCGGAATTACCAACTTAGGACAATACATGTTATTACTAATGGAAATTGAAGTATTATTACTCAATTAATTCAACAGAACTTCAAAAACAAAATTTTCAAATTTCGAGACCATGCCTAACATCATTAAATAACATTAAAAATTTTACGACATAATTAGATAAAAAAATGGAGTACAAAAATCGGATTTCTCGGTATAACTAACATACATGCCAAAACTTGAAGCTATTTGTAAAGCAAAACTGCTAATTTAATGTAACACAATGCAACATCAATAAGAACTAAGTAACAAGAAACAATTGGATCATGTTTTGAGCGTAAAGATTAAAACCATTCATTTTAAAATGAAATTTAAAAAAAAAAATGGGTAACATCTTAAGATGGAATGTTGATTCACGATAATACGTGCCGTTACCAACAAAGAAAATCAAAACTTAAGCGCGATAAGATTCTTAAACTTCATTAGTCGACTAAACCAAGTCATTAAACACGAAAAATCAAAACTTACGCATGAACATTAAGGTTTCAAACTTTTCGGAACAAAATTTTCAAGACAAGATTTCAAACATATGACAAGAATTAGCAGTAACAATCAACTTTAGTCCTTGTTAAACAATCAACTGTGCATCAAACACAAAATCAACTTATTGAGTTAAGAATATATATTTTCGAGTTCATAATTTTATACTTGACATCATAAATGATGTAAAAAGATGATTAATATCACGAATCAAATAAAGCATGCCTTTAATTGACAAAATTGGAGGAATTAGCGTAGATTTAAACAAAATCAAATTGGAACAAACTAAGAGCAATGAGAAAACCACTCACATTGTTTAATAAACAAGAATTAAAAGAACAAAATGGAGTAGAAAGCTTAAGTCCAAGCAACCAACATCAACGATGGAGTTTAGGGAAAAATCTTAAAGAGATTTCGGTATTTTTGTTATGAGAAATGATGAAGAAATGCAAGAAACAAGGTAATAATAAAAATCTTGCGAATTTCACAACCCAGAAAACGGCACTCGAGTGCTGAGTCCACTCGGTCGAGAGACAGTCCATTTGGTCGAGTGCCTTCTCCACTCGGTCGAGTGACTCAATTCTAGAAATTTTAAAGTTTCTGGAAATTGGTCCACTCGGTCGAGTGACTGGTACTCGGTCGAGCACTAGCTCGCACTCGGCTGGGTGCCTCTCTATGGTTTGCAATTTCCGACTAAGGATTACTTCTTATACTAGCGACTACTTTACTAACACTATTACCAATTACACTCTAACTATAGCATTAGTGAAATTCAAATATATATGCGATATTAACATGTTAAATGATGGGGCTAGTGCCCCTCACACACTAACTCGTAATAACCACTTTCAAAACATATTATACACATTACTCTTTTTCATCTAATTTTCACATATTAACATGTAAAAAATGGATAACTACATCATGTAAGAATTCTATCAACTTGTATAGAATACATGTAATCACACCACATTTCACATAGCCTTTACACCGACAAATAACAACCACTCCTAAAACATGTTATGCTCATCAATTATTTCATTCAACTTCCACACATCACTATACACCAAATGAACAAAGATTATGCAAGAAATTTAGCAAAATTATAATACACATATAATCATGCAACATTTCACTTCGCGTATCCCGACTCATAACCACCCACGTAGTGACCAACCGAAACAATATGATTTAGTTTTGAAATTCCGCATTCTTCTCACCCAAAATCGACCTCCTATTGTACTCATGTCGGGTTCATTTTATTAGACACTCCTACATTCATTTTGGTTCATTGGTTTAGGTTACAAAATCGTCGCTCTGATACGACTTTGTAACACCCCCTTCTTACCCGGCCAAGGTAATTAGGAAATGTTACTGTCTCGGAAAAGAGGCAGTGAAATCGGAATTACAATTAAGAAACTTCACTAAATAAATAACAAGTTTAGTTATTACAAACATAAACTAATGAATAAAGTGAATTATACAAATTACAAGTCGACTACCATCTATGTGATCTATGCTATGCTACTCGACTCCGAGTCAAAGGCGCGGCCCAGATCCCGATCACGTCAACAAGCAAAATGTAACACCCCCATCTACCAAGAAGTCTTAACAAGACCTTCCCTAGGAGATAAGGGCGTTACCATCTCGGTTGCCCGAGGACAGTAATAATCAAATCCCGATAAAAGAACGTTTAAGTTGTATTACAAGTGATTAAGGCCAACAAAAGATATATAAAAGATACAACTCAAAACTACTATCAGCTATGAGAAACTATCTCAGCCATAACTCGTGATGTACTCGTCCCTCCAAGCACCCAACTATAATCCAAACACCAACCTGCTAAGACCGACTGCTCACCATAGTGGATCACGGCAGACACAAAACAAGAAATAACACAACAACCACACCAAGTCAGCAACTGAGGTAACAAAAACAAAGCAGACACGACACGGGTACAACATTACACACACACACACCACCTCCTTCAACCAACCACACATCTCTGACTGCCTGAAGGTCTAGTCCTGCCAGTGGGGGACCGCAGGCGTTCCCACCTAAGCCCCGCTCATCTATCCGAGCGATAAAGCCATGTTCCTTAATGTGCACATCCCTTCTATGGCGGGTTCCACAGAAGGCGAATCAAGAGCGTGAAGCCACTCCCGCAAGTGACTCCACTCAGCCGAGGACGCACCTCGAGAACCACAGACAACAATCACAACCAGCTGTACAAACAACAATCACCAACCACAATACCAACACAATGTTAACCAACTACCACAACCGATTAACAATAACGACACTAATCTAATTATACATCCACAATAGGCTCTCTAGACAATCAACAGTACTGAGTAGGCGAACCTACCTTTAGCAAACCGCAGCGATTCCGCGTCCGACCACAAGATACCAATCAACCATGAAAACCACCTATACAACCATCACAACCATCTATTACTATCTTTATAACCATAACTGAAAACAAAGATGACGATGATGATGATGATGACAACATACCTATACAAATCAATCCGGCGTCAAGACCGCTACCCGACTCAAGCATACCATCCCCTAAGGTGTACTCACTCATAAGGCATCAAAGAGGTGAACCATGGTGAAGGAGAAGAGAGGTGACGGCATTTAGGTTTAGGAAGAAGGTAGAGAAATGATTTGGGGTTTCATGATTTACGATATATAACTCCCCGCTGCAAACCGGTTACTCGATCGAGTAACCAACTTACTCGATCGAGCTTCCAATCTACTCAATCGAGTAGCCTCAGCTAGATCGAGTAACAAGCTCACAAAGACTCACATCGTCACAAGTCATCTCTCGTAAGGTTTCCGAAGGTCAAGACAGGTGTCTAAGGTCAGTCAACGTCGGACAACGGGTACCTAAAAGGACGGGTATTACAGTCTTCCCCCCCTTAAAAAGAACTTCGTCCTCGAAGTTCGACTCATCGTCCCCACGACACAAGGACAAAAGCACCAAGGTAACCACCACTGTTCATCCGACACAGGTCAACACAACCATTTGGAAATACCACCCCGCTATGACTGTTCATCAACCATCGTCATCATCTACCTTAGCACATATTACACAACACGACTTCCTATCGAATCACGAACTTCCTAATGAATCACCAAACATACATTGTACACAAGAACAACCAACTCGACTATTACTTGCACACATCTCCTGTTATAACTCATATGTAAACCAATACAACTATCATCCTATTCCTCCATCAATTACTTGCCAACAACTACCAGTCACAAAACACTCAAAAACGACAGTCCTATTACTGATATACAATAACATATCATCCATTCCACTCATTCATATTAATTCTTTTAACTCAGCTCTATTACTCAAACGTACAACACAATTCTACTAACAACAATTCTACTATTTACTACTAACATCCAATTTCATGACAACATAGTGAACAATTACTTGAAAACGAGATACAACAACATACTATTCTATTCAACAATTACAAACTGCTACTCAATTGCACAATAACAACTACGAAATTACCCAAACAACCATTTTAAATTACTACAAAATGTCATAAAAATACTATAAAATTGTCATAATTACGTCATTTTCCTTTGCGACATTACTCTTCCCCTCTTAAAAGGAACTTCATCCCCGAAGTTCACCATCAAAACAAACTTAATTATTATAAATGTCGATAGATTATCATTCTACCTTGACAATATGAACGAACCATATTACATATTTTGACTCATGTCACCCACGATACTTCCTTGACATTACATAAATATGACTCATATATATGAAAGTATTGGCAAAGTGAACCACGCAATGATACATTCTGTCATCAACCATCAACCATGGCATTAATTACTTTCTTATAGACCATTCAAATTATGCAACAAGGATTATAACCATTAGACACTACGTTACCTGAGACAATTTGATCGAGCATACGAAATCATATAAACATCACCGGAATTGTATAAATCATACATACATGCACCACTGTATAACTACCTCTGAGACGGAACAATAATATGACATATCCACAACAAGAAATATTATAACAGGAACCACCAACATGATGATACAAACGAGTGTTAGAACGAATTAGACCTGTTACAGGGTTACTCGATCGAGCTCGTAAGGCACTCGATCGAGCTGGTCTTACTCGATCGAGTGCATCAGTTCCTCGATCGAGTTGGCTGAGATCAGAATGCATCCCAGATGTCACCCCTACAGTTACTCGATCGAGTGAGGGGCACTCGATCGAGTAGCCATATGTCATCATCCCCCAATTCGTCACTTTGTAAGTCCATGGCAAAATATATATAAGCCGGAAATACATTCCAACACTAACATCCTGCATATGAAGTCTGAAAAACATCCAAAACATTGGCCTTATGGCCAAAATACAAACCAAAGTAAACAAATATACCAACCGAAATAAGTATCAACAACTAAAAATCCACACAACCAAGATAGAAATAAAAGGAGCATCATCACTCCAAGGTCTGCTCTTCCATCAACTCATCTCCACCACCGCCTCTGGACGTGCCTGCTCCAGTTGTACCTGCACCTGCGACATCACCCGAGCCAGAATCGGCTCCCACTCGCCACGGTGCCAAGCAACCGTAGCGGTAGCTCGTAGGCTCTCCCCAAGTAGACCGCTTCACGCCATAGGAATTGAAGACCCCGCTATCATCTCCAATGCATCTCCACCACACCGGCTGGGCCGCCTTGGTCCGATGCCCTCAACATAAGCCATCTCATGGAGGTTCTGGAGTGTCAAGGTAGTGGAAACCTTCTCCGTGAGCTCACTCACTCTCATCTCAAGACTGAAGAAGGAAGGGTAGCTGGAAAACTGAAAATGTGGAAGCACAGGCTGCTCTGGCTGGGTCTCAGCCATCTTTTCTCTCACCCATCGCGGACCTCTCCCCACTCTAAGCTGTCTATACTCAGGTCTAGCCTGATCCCTCTTCGTCGGCTCAGGCATCACCTCCAAAATATCAGCATCAATGAGATAAAACATCCTAGCAGAGGCCTCCTCCTCATCATCAGAATCTGCTGCCACCACTGCCGCCGGTAAAGGCTCGGTCACGGGAAGTTGCTCGGGGTCAGGTACCCTCATCCAACTCATCCCCCAAACTCTCCAGGCCAACTCACTACCCTCCAAGGTCCTCAACCATTTCTGGTCGAGAAAGTACTCACGGTCCAAGGTAGGCAACGTCGGGGTCAAAGGGGTATAGGCCGAGGAAGCCTCAAAGGTGGTCAGTCTCTCCGCCAACCGTGTGGCGATGGCACCACAACTGAAGAAACGAGTGTCAGATGAGGCCATCAAAGCTAAGCTAGCACAAACTATGGCCGGGGCACTAAAAGAGACTCTCGGGGCTCGGGTGGGGTTAAGGTACGCAGCAAGCAACATCACCTCATGTGAGTTAAGCTTACTCACATCTTTGCGCTCATAAAGTAAACAGGTCAAAGCACGAATAAAGATCTTCAAGGTGATGTGTTACACTTCATTGATCAACATGTTGCTAGAGGTGGGGGCATTCTTACCAGTAAAGAAAGGCATGAAACTACTAGCTCCACACTCGGTCAGGATGTCCCTAAGGGCTCCCTTCTCTGGTCGGGCAAAGCCAAGGTGGGTGGGAAACATATCCATGGTCAGAAAGAAGCTAGTGTTCATGAGACGGTATTCGACGGTCTTTTCCGCCGCATCATAATGAAAAGAACTCATGAACTTTAAAGTCAGAAAAGCATAGAAGTGTTTCCTAAGGCGATACAACCCGGTCATACCCAAAGTCTCAAAGATGTGCCTCACATCAGTCTCAACCCCTAAGTCTGTTAAGATGGTGGTATCAATACAGTGGGTAGGTCTCATGCGACGTTTTTGTAACTCGATAAACGCATCTCTTTGCTTGAAATCAGCAAAGACGATGGTAGGGTACTCCGGCACAGGTGGGACCGTAGGTCCCCAACTCCCCTCACCAACCTCAGGCTCAGAGGCCCTCCCCCTCTTACTTTGACGGGTACCAACTGTAGGTCTCGGCATCTGTTTTCAACACCCATTTTAGATACACAAACAAACACTTACTCAAATGTACATTAACTTTCATGCATAATCATAGAAAAGGAGTTACTATATACACACTTTCACCAAATAATCCAAAAACTTCAAGTATACAATTCTCAAATTCTCCTCAGACTGTCTTACAGCTACGAAAATTTTGGGGAAAATTACTTCAATTAACACATCAACTAGCAAATTTAAAGCATTGAACTTTCAAAATGGCTTTCCAAATAAACAACTATCAAAAAGATTTGGGGCGATTTTCAGTTTGGGGCACTTTTAAGACGGCGTTTTAAGGCAAAACTCATCAAAATCAACTCTATACATGTTACCCATAACATACATTACTTAATTTTCCCTTTTTCATATACAAAAGACAAACAAAAATCAATTTGAATCCCCAAACCCTAGAAATTTTGGTACATTCAAACCCCCAATTTGATTCCATTTTTCTATTTCTAGCATCAATATTCAACAAATTAAAGTAATTAGATCATGTTACAACAATTTACAAGCAAGATTTCATGCATATAAATCGAATTTTTCAGCAAACACCAACAGTTTACATGTTTCTAATCAATTAAAAACATAGAAAAGGATGAATATTCTTACCTTGAATGATTAGAAAATGAAAAGGTCGAATTAAACTAGAAGAATATCAAAGACTCAACACAAAGGCACCAAGTTCTTGATAGCAAAGAGAGATTTAGAGGAAGTTAGGGTTTAGATATGAAGAGAAATAGGAAGAAGGAAGATAGGAAAAGGGGTATAAGAATCCCGTCTTTATCCAGGTACTGTTCACTTACTCGATCGAGTAAGTAGGTTACTCGATCGAGTGGCCTCTACTCGATCGAGTTGGAGCTACTCGATCGAGTTTTCGCTGGCAGTTTCAGATTTTTCGATCTTATAACTCCTCAACTAGATCGAATTAGGTCTACTCGATGGAGTAGGCACTCGTACTCAGTCGACCAAGGTTGAGAACAAGGTCAAAAGTTACGAGTTTAGTTACCGATTCCTGCAAAACAACAACTCGTGTCGATTCCAAAATATATTTGGAAATCGTCACATGTTATTTCATTCATTCACGACACATTATTACTACTCAAATGTAATCCAACTACTTGATCCAAACAAGACACATATTACTTCACTCTATAACAATCACTACGCAAAACGAATTATCATACCATTAAGTTATTCGTACCTGCAACCAACACATTACTTCACATTTACTTACGCATTTGCAATTTCAACAATCCAACTTATACACGCACTACTCTAAGCATTCATCTAACAATAAACCATCATATATCATCCGAGTTTGCTAAAAATTCGATCATGTCACAACAAGTTATCAATTAAATCATTCGACTTGGATATGCCATATCATAAAAGTACTCAACAATTCATCCATTGCAATTTTCCGATTACTACTTGGCAACATTCCAACTAGTACAAAACTTATGACTTACTATCATCATCACATACCTGACTTTAGAACTCATATTGTCACCACATCACCCAACACTGTCATGCACTATCGACACTTTCACCATCTCTACTACATCTACACACACTTCCATTCAACCATAATTCTACACAGTTCATCATTACAATAAGACATTACAGAGATTCTATCACAGTTATTGCTAACTTATCTATCATGCACTAAGCACATAATTCCCGACTCGATATTCCCGTATTCGGTGACTGGCTTAAGCATAATGGGGCCGTGATTTTAAAATGAGGGCGCCTACTCACCCAAAATCAAGCATCAGTTGGGGCTCCCAACATACATACTCCAGGTTCATTTTATTAGACTCACTACGTTCATTAGGCTCATTTG
This sequence comes from Silene latifolia, assembly GCF_048544455.1. Classification (NCBI taxonomy): domain Eukaryota; kingdom Viridiplantae; phylum Streptophyta; class Magnoliopsida; order Caryophyllales; family Caryophyllaceae; genus Silene; species Silene latifolia. The sequence continues at coordinate 109,291,838 of NC_133535.1, forward strand.
TTACACGTTCCAAAATCGTCGCTCTGATACCACTTTGTAACACCCCCATCTACCAAGGAGTCTTAACAAGACCTTCCCTAGCAGATAAGGGCGTTACCATCTCGGTTGCCCGAGGACAGTAATAATCAAATGCCGATAAAACAACGTTCAAGTTGTATTGCAAGTTATTAAGTCCAACAGAAGATATATAAAAGATACAATTCAAAACTACTATCAACTATGAGAAACTATCTCAGCCATAACTCGTGATGTACTTGTCCCTCCAAGCACCCAGCTATGATCCAAACACCAACTTGCTAAGACCGACTGCTCACCATAATGGATCACGGCAGACACAAAACAAGAAACAACACAACAACCACACCAAGTCAGCAACTAAGGTAACAAAAACAAAGAAGACACGACACGGGTACAACAATACACACACACACACCACCTCCTCCAACCAACCACACATCTCTGACTGCCCGAAGGTCCAGTCCTGCCAGTGGGGGACCGCAGTCGTTCCCACCTAAGCCCCGCTCATCTATCCGAGCGATAAACCCATGTTCCTTAATGTGCACATCCCTTCCGTGGCGGGTTCCACAGAAGGCGAATCAAGGGCATGAAGCCACTCCCGCAAGTGACTCCACTCAGCCGAGGACGCACCTCGAGAACCACAGACAACAATCACAACCAGCTGTACAAACAACAATCACCAACCACAATACCAACACAATGTTAACCAACCACCACAACCGATTAACAATAACGACACTAATCCAATTATACATCAACAAAAGGCTCTCTAGACAATAAACAGTACTGAGTAGGCAAACCTACCTTTAGCAAACCGCAGCGATTCCGCGTCCGACCACAAGATACCAATCAACCATGAAAACCATCACAACCATCTATTACTATCACTATAACCATTACTGAAAACGAAGATGACGATGATGATGATTACAACATACCTATACAAAGCAATCCGGTGCCAAGACCGCTACCTGACTCAAGCATCCCATCCCCTAAGGTGTACTCACTCATAAGGTATCAAGGAGGTGAACCATGGTGAAGGAGAAGAGAGGTGACGACATTTAGGTTTAGGAAGAAGGTAGATAAATGATTTGGGGTTTCACGATTTACGATATATAACTCCCCGCTGCAAACCCGTTACTTGATCGAGTAACCAACTTACTCGATCGAGTGACCTCTACTCGATCGAGCTTCCAAGTTACTCGATCGAGTAGCCTCAGCTAGATCGAGTAACAAGCTCACAAAGACTCACATCGTCAAAAGTCATCTCTCGTAAGGTTTCCGAAGGTCAAGGCAAGAGTCTAAGGTCAGTCAACGCCGGTCAACAGGTCCGTAAAAGGACGGGAATTACACAAAACATGTATTTAACCTGCTCCCCATATGATCAAAAATATCATATGGATCAACACAAGCCACCCCGGAAAATAGGTGACAAATACACAGACACACAAACGTCAGTTTCAATAAATAAAGTGTGACACAACTCAAAGTGTGTGAGTATGCAACATGACTATAATATAAATGACATGCTATTAAATAACCACCACCACCACCACGGTACCGGGACACGCCCAGACATACCGACAACCACACTGGTACCGGTATACGCCCAGACATACCAACAACCATAAATAGGTACCGGAACACGCCCAGACGTACCGGGTCTGTAAGCCAACCAGATCCCCTGCCAGACGTCGTGTCTCAACCACACGAGTCCCTCCGTAACTCAAGCCATTAATGTGCACATTCCTCTTGGAGTGAGAAGCTTCAAGAGGCGACTTAAGCATAAGACGGTCTCCCAACCGTCTTACGTGTCCTCAATAACCAAGTAACACCACCAAACAATCACAACCGTCAGATTCTCTAATATACATGACAAATAGAATAATGCAAGACACTACACAATATGCCAATTACCGATTTATCAAGTTATCTTAACCAATATCATGTTATAAAGCAATTCAACCGACATACGTATCTCCTTAATGATGTTATTACCCACTAAACATGTTATAATGCAATTACACTAATTATGTGACACTAATTACAACATTAACAAATAACATGTGAAATGACCACTTTATTGAAACCGAGTAGTATTAACCTACCTTTTAGCATACTCCATGAGCAAATCTGAAACCACCAAGCCTCCATATCATAAAACCGTCTCATCCTACATAATTTCATAACAACTATCACAAAGCATTCTACAACAACGAATACCACTAATTAACCCTTCATTATTACCCATTAATTACTCCTAAAATTAATTAAAACACTAATTAACAACACCCATATAAACCCCCAAATTCTAGGGTTTGAGTCTTAAAACGAATTGTCCAAATTAAAGGGGAAAATGTAGTATAATACTCACCATGTGATAAGGAAGAAGAATATATGAATGAATCTCCCAAATTCTTCACCCATAGTTGTAAATCTAGGATTTAGAGAAGGAGGGATTGTAGTGAGAGGTAGGAGGGGTTTAGAGAGAAGGAAATAGGGTTTGGAAATGGGAAAAATCAGAAAATAGGGTGTATATATATGTCAAGGCCCATCAATAGAAAAGCCCACGCGTGAAAACTCAGTGGTTCCCGTAGCACTCAGTCGAGTGCTCGGTTCACTCGGTTGAGTGAGGCTCCACTCGGTCGAGTGAACCTCTGTTGGAGTTAGTGTCCTCCACAATAGTGCGTTAACATAATAAATCTCATTAATAGAATATCATCAGATATTTATTTATTTGATCTTCGTCAGTTGATTAACGTAAATCGATAACGGTTGGCTGACTAGAGTTTGACGTTATTGTCGTGAGACGGCGGTGATGAACTGACCCCTTTCAGTCACACCTAAAGGAACAAACCCCAATTGATAACTAATTAATTGTATGAGATACAATTTGTTTAGTCCCTTGATTTATAGACTAAGAGGTTAGTCGATTATTTTTAGAGAGATTTCGAGTTGCGAACTCGAGGAGCGGCAGCTATTATTTAATTATGCGATAATTAAATAATAAGTTTTGGGAAACGGGTTTTAGTTAATTAACTCTTAATTTACTAAAATTGTACTAATTGATTAATGTGATTAATATTAGTACGTAAATAATATGTGTAGTGGTACATGTATATTTACGGAGTGAATTGGACGAATTTATTATGGAAGTATTTAAACATGATACGATGTTTAAAATAAACTTTACACGTATTTGTGCGACAAATATAAGAACCAAAATGGACCCGTAAATGGCACATTGGACCGTGTAAATGGAGTGTAGTGGATGATTATAGACATAATCATTTCACTTTACTTGTTGTTTCTTCCATAAGTCATCTTATGATCACTTGCATGTGATATAAGATTGGACAAAAATAAAAACAAGTGGACTCCCTTATTCCCTACACTCCATCCGCCACTTATACTACTACTATCAATCTTGTTTGTTCATTTTTGCAAGCTAGCTCATTTTACTCATGCATGTGAACAAAATTGATCTACCTTCTCTCTAAAATAATAATCCTCTCTACTAAGTTGTTAGTATACATAAATAATATTACTAAGATTAGTTAGTAATATTTTCTTATAAAAATCAAGGGTACAATATTAATAAGTTCTAGTTCATACTTGTTAATATTTTTGGGTTAATTCTTGGGTGCAACTTGAAGGAGACTTTCTAGTTGAAGGTTTTTCAAGGAGGATCATCCACATCATTTTAGCTCAAGAACAAATTAGTAAGGAGAACCAGTTTGTGCCCATTTTACCATATATTCAATGTAAGGAAATTGTTTTTCCTTATACTTTCTTTTTATGCTTTCATATTAGCATTCATGTTACATAGATCACATAAACAACAATTTATGAGATAAACTAATTTTATTAGAGAGTCTAATATGGCTCTATGATCTTTCAAGTGGTATCAGAGCTTACGCTTGTAATTTGCATGTTGATTTTAAGCATTTTAATGAATTATGAGATAATTTGTAAAAACTCAAAAAATTGTGTTAGAAGAGGTTTTAGCACGAAATTTTTGGGACATGCATACCTACTGATCTCAAAAGGTTTGTGGAAATTTTTGGTGATTTTTGAAGTTATTTTGCTATTTTTAATGATTTTTGGTAGAAAACCGAGTCAAAATGTCGCATTTTAGTGAAAAATTGACTAAAATTAGTTAAATGTTGATTCGGTGCATGGATTTTTTATGGTAGTTCATGCATGTTTTCTACTGTTTGTATGCAAAAGGTTGAAGGTTGGTTCGGCTTTTTGCATGTTTATTGATGTTTTGAGTAAAAAGTCGATAAAAGTCAAATTAATTAATCATAATTTCGAATTTTTTGATTCTGCCCATGATAAATTTATGTACATTTAAGAATATTATTTAAATGTCAAAAGTGATTTTGTATGTGTGTTTTCACTTTGCTTTGATGTTTATTGGTTTTAGTGGTTAAAAACCGATAAATATCGATCTTTTTCTTCACAAAATTTATCCGGAATTTTTGGGCAATTTTTCTGACATTTTGGTGTTCTTGGGAGTGTTCCAGAATACTAAAAATTTTTGTTTCAATTTTTTGGATAATTGTTCAAATATTTTGGATTTTGACTTAAATATTATGATTTTACCGATTAAATTAGCAAAATATCACCAAATCAAACTAATTATTTATCATAAAATTAGTGAGGACTAATTTTGAGGTTCAAAACAGTTTGGACAATTAGTTTGGACTTAAATGAGATTTAAGAGTTAATTATTGATTTTTACATGTTAAAAATCGATTAAATCCACAAAAACCGAGATGGATATCAACGAATGATAGATAGGGCGATTTTGGCATCATATTTACAGCATTTTAAGCATAATTATTTAAGTTGAATGAATGATTGTCATTTATTTAAAGTATTTATCTTTTTGTACCTAGTATGGCCTAGTTAATTTTAATCGTTATTACCCGAAATGAATGGGAATATCGATTTGTTTGTAATTAAATACGATCTCGTATCGTTGGTTTGTAATTAATTAATAGTTTTATTTATTTTATTAATTAATGTATAATAGGAATAGCTATGTAATTCATTTGTAATAGTTATTTTTACCGGCGTTTCCAAAAGACGGATTACAACGAGATTTTAGTCTATTTTTGGAAGGTGTTCCAAATCCCACAAGGAAGAGCCACTCATGGAATGAAGAGGCAAGGGACCAAGGAGTTGGTTTCTGAAATGTAATAGACTAGTTTTTATTAACTAGGTGGCCATACTAGGATTTATTCATATGCTTACATGTTTGCTTGTTTTATTTTCGCGCATGCCAAAATCGCCATTCACATGCATTTTATTTTCGCTATTGTCAATTCACGTCATTTACATTCACCGAATTAATTCACTTATAAGGAATTTATGACTAAATTGACAAGATCTCTCACATAACTAAAATTGAGATTAGCCTTACCAATTAGTAACACCTGTGAATCTCTTGTTCATTAGAGCCATGCTCGCCCAAGCGGGGTGTTCTCTTTTTACCTTGGGTAAGTAGGGTGGTAAGCGGTTATCACACGCCAAAATTGGTTGGACTCAACGTGATATAAGACGGTCTTGTGTTCCGGGACTAGTAGATGGATTTAAGGAAATTCGTCGACCAAGAGTTCTAGAGGTAGAATTAGTCAACGTGACTTACCGAATTTACACAATTATGGGATATTTCGCCCAAGCGATGCCTATTTTTGTCTAAAGACGGATCTTGGAATCATTTATATAATTTATCGGGAGGTCATTATATAAATGCTAAAACTTGTTGAACATGTTTTCACAAGTATTTTAAAACATTGAATGTTAATTTTTCCTATTTTTGTTCTTTAACGTATTTACTATGACATCGCGCACTTCATCCGCTATTTATTATTAAACTCATTTCGTTCTTTCATAGGAAGCGGTTTCTTTGAAGGAATTCGATAGCAATGATTGGTAACATGATTTACTAATTCACCTACATAAGCTTACAACAATTATTGCGATTATTATACAACTTAACATCCATACATATTTAAAAAGGGGTTTTCATGTTGCAAACTCATTCTACGAGTTTAAAAGGGAGTCAAATTTTATCAAGAGAGTCTTGATTTCGAAAGTGACACCTCCGTCATGATGATGACATATTAATTACTCAAGAGTAATTTAAATGTTTACGAAAAGAGTTTTCAAAAACAAAAATAATACTCCAATATAATACCGTCAAATGGCTCAATTCAATAAAAGCCAAATCGATTGTTTATGAGCTAAAGAATTTAGGCATATGATAACAATTGAACGGTTAAGTAGTCCAATTTCGCAAGACGTTGAGATTTTGCCACATGTTTCACTCACTTTATAGTAATTCACTCTTGCTAAGTGTATAAAATATCACAAATGACATGAAGAGAGGTCTTCATGAGATTCATTTTTGCTTGATTGAAGCAAAGAGGAATGTGAAAGTGAGTGGGAGTTAAGAAGAATCAACCCTAGATGTATGCGATAGAACAAAGTTGAAAGAGACATCTAGTCAATGGATAGGCTAGTTCCACTATCTTGGTATGACATACTAAGTATGGGTCATTTCTTTTTAAAGAAGTTTACATGAATTGACAAAACGTAAGACGTCTACCATAGGACATTTTTGTATCGAAATGGTGCTAGAGTAGCAATGATTTCGATGAGGACAAATGTACCTAAATTTGGTTTTAAAAGAATGTAATCATCTATGTTTATACATAGAAGGCATCACTCATGTGATTTAAAATAAAAGGTTGTACCTACTCCTATGATAACTTGGTGGTTGGTTTAGACCATACAAGTTAGAGGAATTTTACATTCTTCACGAAAACTAAATATTAAAATTGTCTTGTAGATTTTAAAGTCTCTAATCTGGTGAACCCTATTTATCAAACCTCAAGTAAATTCATTTCAAACGAGTAAACGAAAAGCACATTGAACAACCATTTGATTGTGAGTCTTATGGTATATGTGTATGTATTATGTTTTTCTTTTGCAGAAAAGAAACACAATAGTGAGGTGATCGACCATATACATACGAATGTGTAAGGCCGATAGTTGGTAATATACATACTTGGTTACTTTTACCGTAATGTTAACTAGATATGAAAACCTCATATCTATTTAATAAGACATAAAAGTGATTTTTGAAACGTGGAATATTTTCAAAATGAAGTAGTAAACCAAAAGCACTTCAAGATCAAGATGTTGATCGGAAGTTTTAAAGTATTGACTTTGAAGATCAAATGGGTAATATCAAGTAATGACCTTGATAATCACTAAGAAGATTCTGAACCAGTTCACATAATACCTTCTCCTTGGGACACCATAGAGTATGGTGTAGTCAAGTATATAAACCGAACTTTATGAGATATAGTTTGAGGTTTTTCGCAATTTTGTAAGCTATTTTCTCACTAAAAGTTTAAAACCCGACTATAATAGCCTTAATGACTCCATATGAGATATGGGTAGGGAGGGTCCCTAACTTATCATTATTATACATTTGGGACCATAAATGTTTATGTTCAGAACCAATTTGTGTATTTGTGAGGGTTATCCAAAATTGAATCACTTGGTTTTTACTCCTCCAAAACGAGAACAAAGAGTTTGTGGCTCGTAATGCTGTCTTTCTAGAAAGATTTTCATTTTCTGGAAGACAGAGTGGGAGAAATTTTGAACTTGCGGAAGTCCAAGACCCACAAACTGCGTACAATGCAAGAAGAGGTTCTTTATTAAGGCTCAGTGGTGAGTATAATGCAAGAAGACGTTCTTTATTGTGGCTCAGTGGTTATAAGGAGATAATTTTGCGATAATATTGCGTTACTTTTCAAAAGTAACGAATCTTAAACCCACATCAAAGGCTTTTCTATAGTATGAACTCTATGTGATGGCGTGTCACCATGAAATTCGAATTGATCTCCTTGCACACGATGCGATAAGGAAGGAAACACGAGATGTTTTTGAGACATGACTTAAGGTGAATACTTTGGTTGATTACCTTGATCTTGTCATAAAGGTTACATAAGATGTTTAAAATTTGGGCTTGTTATAGAGAGTTTGTGACAACCTAAATGCCTTTATCAATTCGTATGGTCTTAGCAATATAGCCTCTCATGAGGATGAGTTTAGGCAAAAGGATAACGAAACTTTCTCCTTGGGAGAAGTTTCATCAATGCTAAGAAGCCTAGCATGCTTGAAAGATCCCTTTTGTGATCTATATACATCAAAGAGTTGGAACTTTGGGTTCAATCATGTAGTCTATCAAACGGTATTACTCGAGTGTCGAGATAACATGATGATACACGGAGTTTAGTGGGAGCTAAAGTAAGTTTCTTAGTCTAAATATGTGCTTGACATATTAGTGACTAGAAATGTAGCTAAGGTGATATTTCTTAGTCTAAATATGTGTTTGACATATTAGTGACTAGAAATATTCTCGAGTGAATACTTGAGAGTAGCATGGCGCATCTTAAATATCCAGATCTAATGAGATAGATCTCCATGGATATTAGAATTATAGTCAAGAGACTTATGTGATAAATTTCTTGGCTCGTTCAAGTTGTTGAACAATTAATATGATCTCATGTGCTTCCGCTGCAGGATCTATTATATATGCTAAAAGCTTCTCTCATCTGGACTTATCATATTGAGAATATGAGAAGTCATTACCAATCATTTCCTAGTGAGGGTCACTCGATGATAATCAAGAGCATCCTTGAGTACTTGAGAAGCACTGAGGATTTACTCTTGTAGTTTGGAGGAATTTATGAATTTTGTGTAAAAGGATTACACGGAAACATTCCTATGCTTATAAGATGTTATAGGCCTCGTTATGGAATGGTTAGCATATAAGAGTGTTATGTGCATAAAGAACAATATGTATAAGAAGTTATACATATATGTATAAGAAGTTATACATGTATAAAGAAGATATGTATGAGGAATCATACATAAAAGATGTCATATGAAATATGTGTATGTATAAGTGTTATGCGTGCAAATCATGAACGAAAAGCTAAGTACATTACAACATCCGATGTTGTAAAAAAAAAAAAAAAAAAAAAAAAAAAAAAAAAAAAAGATAGTTGATAACCGAAATTTAATGGGACTAGAGTAGTTCTGTTAGCCGAATATCTTATCCCAAGAGACTGTGAAAACAGTGAGAGTGTTTGACTGGCTTTAGAACCAGAGTCTAAAAACTTGTTTAGACATGTACTTAGAAATGCTCTATGTGATGAAAAGATTGCATAGAACAAAGGAAAATTGCAATGGAAATTAGAGTTATGCAACTGTTGCTAATCCTCTAACCAAAGCCGTTGGCATAAGGTAGACATGATGGTTATGTCATTTCAATGTGATTGAAGAGTATACCTTAATTGCTAAAGATCGTTATGTAAATATTTGATAGAGTATTGATATTTACATAAGTGATGATCGCATTCATTGTTAGAGTTTCTTTAAGAACTCAATTATTCAGTTTGACTGAAAACCAGAATACCTTGTTTATCTGAATAAGTTGTGGAGACAATGTTGAACAATATTCAAGTGAATAAGATGAACATTGTATTTTGTCCCTAGTTCAACACCATAAGGTCATATGTGATGACTGGTCGATTACATAGGCAGAGTGTGTGACACTTTGTCGGACAGTGACCATTTAGAGAGTCCCTAAGTTCTATTATAGACGCCTGGTCGTGGCGGGGATCTCTAAGATGTTCTAATGAGTCGATTCTTTTGACTAGAGACTATTATCTGAGCAAGTGCAGCTTCCGAGTGACTTTGGTTTTTGTCCTAGGTCGTGCCGTGAAAGAAGACCAAAAGGGCATTTACTAGGTCATGGTGATCTGTATTGTGCAATAGGATAGATAGGGCATGCAGGAATTGTCCACCCACGTTGGGTAACTATATCTCAAGGCCACTCGAGGAGTTAATGACTACAAATGCGTGGCCACGCTCGGAAGTAATCTGTGAGAGATTTTTCCGGTCAGGTAGTCACACTCCCGATCGAGAAAACCACTCGCGATGTGTTCATGTGCAAGTGCGACCTGAAAGACACCTTGCATTGAGTGGGAGATTAAAACGGACAAGAGAATTGGTAGCGCACACCTTGTGTCGGACAAGTGGGAGATTGTTGGAGTTAGTGTCCTCCACAATAGTGCGTTAACATAATAAATCTCATTAATAGAATATCATCAGATATTTATTTATTTGATCCTCGTCAGTTGATTAACGTAAATCGATAACGGTTGGCTGACTAGAGTTTGACGTTATTGTCGTGAGACGGCGGTGATCAACTGACCCCTTTCGGTCACACCTAAAGGAACAAACCCCAATTGATAACTAATTAATTGTATGAGATACAATTTGTTTAGTCCCTTGATTTATAGACTAAGAGGTTAGTCGATTATTTTTAGAGAGATTTCGAGTTGCGAACTCGAGGAGCGGCAGCTATTATTTAATTATGCGATAATTAAATAATAAGTTTTGGGAAACGGGTTTTAGTTAATTAACTGTTAATTTACTAAAATTGTACTAATTGATTAATGTGATTAATATTAGTACGTAAATAATATGTGTAGTGGTACACGTATATTTACGGAGTGAATTGGACGAATTTATTATGGAAGTATTTAAACATGATACGATGTTTAAAATAATCTTTACACGTATTTGTGCGACAAATACAAGAACCAAAATGGACCCGTAAATGGCACATTGGACCGTGTAAATGGAGTGTAGTGGATGATTATAGACATAATCATTTCACTTTACTTGTTGTTTCTTCCATAAGTCATCTTATGATCACTTGCATGTGATATAAGATTGGACAAAAATAAAAACAAGTGGACTCCCTTATTCCCTACACTCCATCCGCCACTTACACTACTACTATCAATCTTGTTTGTTCATTTTTGCAAGCTAGCTCATTTTACTCATGCATGTGAACAAAATTGATCTACCTTCTCTCTAAAATAATAATCCTCTCTACTAAGTTGTTAGTATACATAAATAATATTACTAAGATTAGTTAGTAATATTTTCTTATAAAAATCAAGGGTACAATATTAATAAGTTCTAGTTCATACTTGTTAATATTTTTGGGTTAATTCTTGGGTGCAACTTGAAGGAGACTTTCTAGTTGAAGGTTTTTCAAGGAGGATCATCCACATCATTTTAGCTCAAGAACAAACTAGTAAGGAGAACTAGTTTGTGCCCATTTTACCATATATTCAATGTAAGGAAATTGTTTTTCCTTATACTTTCTTTTTATGCTTTCATATTAGTATGCATGTTACATAGATCACATAAACAACAATTTATGAGATAAATTAATTTTATTAGAGAGTCTAATATGGATCTATGATCTTTCAACCTCCACTTGGTCGAGTGACTTACGAATCAGAAGCTTTAACAAATTTGCAGACTCACTCGTCCCTCACTCGGTCGAGTGAGGTTTACTCGGTCGAGTACTCGGCCACTCGACCGAGTACTAGCTCTAGAATTTATGAGGTATTACAGTGTCGACCAAAGATGCTTTAAAAATGACGTCGTTTTCTTTAAAAATAGGTATCAAAATTCGGTACCATTGTCGAAACGTAAAACTTTAATTTTCTTTTCAAATTGACGCTCTATCATAGCATAGAAATTTAATAAAGTTTTTTTAGCATCACGTAAAAGATAAACCCATGTCGATTGATGCGTGTCTAAAATACGATGTTTCACACTCTTTTCTACACGCATTTCAGAGCTCAAATGTGCGATATATGCCTATATTTCCCTATTTTCCTCTACTTTCGCGTTTTTGTACTTTATTGCAGAAATGTGAAGAATTCGACGGAAATCAAGCCGATCCGCCCCGAGTAATCTGCATTGCAAATGACGTAAAGGAACTGCTTAAGGAACGAGCTTGGTGCGCAATCCAAGGCCCAAAGGACGAATCCACGAGTTTAAAGAAGTCAAGTAGCAGCTCACCCAGTCGATCGACCATCCACATCAGTCGATCGACCAACTATCGGGTTCCGAAGCTCTTGTTTCTTTGAGAGCGATCGATCGACCAGCCTGAGTAGTCGATCGACCAGATTTCGATTCCAGACGGGAATTAAAAGATTGAGAAACTCAAGGCCCGTGAGGTTTAGGTTTTAGAAATAAGTTGTTACGTTGATTTCTATATAACGTAACACCAGCGTCTAGTTTCATATCATCGAATAATATATCAAGTTTCACATCACAATACAGTGCTTTAAGTTTAGTTTATTTTCCGAGTAATTAGGGTTTGATATATCGACTTTAGCATTGGAATTTCTGCCTTTGTTCTTAATCTTTCCTCTGGAATTTTCGGTATTGATTCTGCCCTAATCTTAGTTTATTGCTTCGCTTTCATTATTAGTATAGAATTGATAGTTAGTGCCCCAAAGCCAATTATCATATTTTCGTTGTTGTGATTTACATTAAGCATGAATACAGTAATCGTTGTTAATTTATTTGTTGTTTTTACCTTCACCATGAGTAGCTAAATCTGTAGTGCTAGGATGTAGGGGAATTGTGGCATAGGCGGCATTAGATTGAACACGGACTGAACCCGCGTGTCAGTCGATCGACTGACATTGTTGGTCGATCGACTGACCTTGTAAGGTTACCCTTCGTTTTAATTGTTCTTAATCGTGTATTTAGCCAATCGAATGCATGCGACCAGTTAAATACTTATTTTGTGACCAACCCATTAGATCGAAAGATAGGGAAGGTTATTTGACCGTCAATTAATTCGACTAAACTGTGCTAAGATCGGAAGATAGGTATAGTTTAGACCGTTAGTCGCTTTTCAGGACGAAAGTTAGTATTAGTGACATTAGGGACCTATAGCGAGATCGAGAGATGCTATATGTTAGGAGTGGACCGAGAGGACCTCTTTATTTCCCGCCTTACCTGTGTTTAATTCAGACCGACTTAGTTTGCTGCCGCCAAAGCTATAATGAACCGATCATCCTAGTACCCTTCTTTTATCTGTTTAAACTCGTATTTTAGTTTATTATTTTAGTTGACTTTTAGCTATAGACCAATCCAAACCAACCCCCATAATTGTTACCTCGGACTGATCATAAAACAACTAGAATTTACAACTGCCTCCTTGTGGTTCGACCCTGTTACCACTAGCCTAGGTTAGTCTTAATAGGAGATTATAAATTTTATCTTTGGTACTCACAACGACGGGTATCAAATTTTGGCGCCGTTGCCGGGGAGGCAATAGTCCTAATTTTAGTTGTTTTTATTTTCAGTCTTTCTCAGTTTAAGGGACTTTTGTTCCTTAAACTTTTCTTATATTCTTGTTGTATTTTCATCTTATCCGCAGGTCACAGGGTGGAGAATTAGTACCGTTGAACCCTGAGCTTGAGAGATCCTTGCGCAAGTTGAGGCGAACACAAAGTGTATTACCGACAGAGGAAGAGCTGAGTACTCTGTCTAGCTATCACGAGAACGATCTGTTCAAGAAGACCCACGCCTTCACCCGTTTCCACTTCTTCACCGAGACATTACTTCTCCGGAAATTCCAGTCATGGCCGAGGAAGCAAGTATAGCTAGTTTTTCCGAGCCGACAGCCGACAACTTATATAAGAGGTTCGAGTTACCGGAGATGCCAGAAATTCGAACCGAAGCCCGCCTACATTACCATGGTCGAGAGAAATCGGTTTGGTGGAGCCGCAAATGAAGATGCAGCAAGACATATGGAGACTTTTATCGACTACTGTTGCTCCATTCCCCCACCAGCTGGCGTAACCCAAGATCAAATCAAAGAGACCATGTTCATCTTCTCCCTTCGTGATGCTGCAAGGGAATGGTATAGAGATTTGGACCGGACCGCTCTGGAGATCACTGATTGGAATACATTGGCATTGGCGTTCTACAAGAAGTACTTCTCTGCTTCAAGGACGATCGCTATTAGAGCTCAAATCACGGGCTTTAAACAAGGGCCAGATGAGAATTTCCACGAGGCATGGGTCCGATTCAAGAAGTTGGTGCGAACCATACCGCACCATGGGTTTGAAAAGTGGAGCTTGTGCAATCATTTCTACAATGGGTTGTACGACGATCGAGGGGCCATTTTGGATCTTTGCGACCAACGGGAGATTTGCTGAAAATTTGGGAGCGACCAAGGGGTGGAAGATCATTGACGATCTAGCTACCCACAAGGCCGAGTACGGGAATTCGAGGGGAAACCAGAGAAGAGCTGCTGAGTCCTCTTCTGTTGCTGCACTTGAGGCTCTCACCGCGAGATTTGACAAATATGAGCTAGGAGGAGCCTCTAAGGGTGGGATATACCAAGTCAATGCTGTGTCAGACGGTCCCTTCCTTTGTGAAAGGTGTGGAGTTGAGGGCCATGTCTCGAAAAATTGCCCTAGCCCTTTTGAATCTTGTGCTGCCTTTCAACACTATAGGCAGACGAACACCTATTACGAGCCACCGCATCCGAACTTGAGTTGGAGAAGCCAAAATGTCCAAAATCCAACCCAACCTCCGCCGCAGCAACAACCCTATATACCCCCTCATCAAAAGCAACAGCAGTATCAAAAACCTCCTTATGTGCCGCAACAACAACAATCAATCACGAATTCACTGAGTTCTCCGAGCTTAAGAATCTGTTGCTAAAGGAGTCCCAAGCAAGAGAGGCCGGGATGAAGTTACTTGAGAGCCAAATTGCTCAACTGGCTAGTAAAAGCAACACTCGAGCTCCCGGACACTTGCCCACTCAACCCGAACAAAAGGAGACCCTAAATGCCATCACCTTGAGGAGCGGGTCCACCCTTGATGGCCCTGCCATGGTTGAGGATGCTGTTGGGAAAGGTGAGCCAGAAATAAGTCAAGAGAAAGCTTCAACGAACAAATCAAAGAAAAAGACGTCACAGAATTTCGATCGATCGATCGATATACCTAGTCGATCGACGAAAGTTACGGGTTACTGAGAGCTTCGAATCAGTGCAACCCGATCGATCGATCGAGGAGGGTGGTCGATCGACCCATATCACTCGCGATCTTTGAAGAATCTCGTCCTTTAATGCCAAATAATCTACGAGACCATTTGTTTCGGGGTACTACAGTCCCGAAGATTTTAGGGGCAGACCCGAGTGCTGATGGGTCAGTCCCGGCTCCGAAGTTCGATCCAATGATGGTCAATGGTTCTCATTTGAGACGGTCTGAGGAGGGATCTAGCTTCAACAAAGAGAAGGTGACGGACTTTCAACCTAAGTCCAAGGATACCGGCACACGCGACTTAGAAGAGAGGGCTAAGGTGCTCCTTACAGCCCCATATCCGGAGAGACTCGTGCCGACCAAAGAACAGGTATCTTTCAATAAGTTTGAGAAAGTTATACGTAGTCTGAATGTGCAAGTCCCCTTCCTTGAGTTAGTTAACCAAGTACCCGCTTACACCAAATTTATGAAACAACTGTTGTCAAAAAGCGGTCACTTGAAACAAAGTGCACACTTTGTCGCACTCACCAAGGAGTCTTGTTCTTATCTGTCTCACACTGCACCCCTTAAGTTAGAGGATCCGGGTAGTTTTTCCGTCCCTTGTAGCATAGGTACCTTTTCTATCGAAAAGGCATTGTGTGACTTAGGCGCCAGTATAAGTGTCATGCCCTTGAGTTTAGCTAGGAAACTCAAGTTGACCCGGTTTGCTATCACGAAATGACAGTTCGGATGGTGACCGATCTGCGGTCGAGCCTATAGGAGTCCTAGAGGACATACCCGTCCGGATAGGGAAGTTTTTCTTCCCTGTTGACTTTGTTGTCCTTGATATGCCCGAGGATGACCATATTCCCATCATTTTGGGAAGGCCGTTTTTCGCACACTTTCGCCGGTGCGATTATTGACGTCGGTTTAGGAACCTTGACCTTCAAGGTTGGGAAACATTCTATTATTTTTGCCCAGCCTGCTAAAAAGAAAGACGCCATGTGGCCTGTTACTTGTAATACGGTCTCCGAAAAGAGATCGTACTTTGTGCTTCCTGAATCGACTGTCCCTATTACTACTGCTGTATTAACCCCTCCGCCCAGATTGGGAGCAAGAAGGAGGAAGAATCTGTTATTTTAGATAATGCAGGAGCTGGTTTGGGGAAGGAAGAACCGTTGGATACTCCAGCTGCGACGAAGCCTATCATTCAAAGAGGCGGTCTTGGTTGCCTAAGCTATGGGACCGATGAGGAAGTGGAAGATGGGCCAGTTAAGTCCGACGATTCCGAGGGAGTCCTTGATTGGGGGGATGATGAAGTTGATCAATCGAGTTCTCCAACCGTGGAAGCTAAGAAAGGTGCAACTGATAATATGAGCACCATTGAGGCTACCTCTAGTAGCCAGAAGCCGATGAAATGGGCCATACCGTGGTCCTTCTTGATCAACTATTAGTTGATCATGCTCGTTATAAACTTCATTTTATTGCTTTCGAACTATTTTCTATTGCTTTTGTGTGCGCAAAAACTTCGCATTTATTTTGTTTTGTTAGGATTTTTAAGTACTTTAGACTTCGTTCTGGGTTTTACGCAATTTTGGGCGCGTACTATTGTGTATTTGCAGGTATTTAGAGCTTATTAGCTCAAATCATTGAGCAATTACGAAGAAATAAGACATTGCAGCAGTGTTTTCAGTCGATCGACTGGTACACTTGGTCGATCGACTGAATTGCGGGTTACAGGAGCTACTGTTCACGACCACCTGGTCGATCGACTGCCTCTTTAGGTCGATCGACCACTGCTGCTGCTATATGCGTTCACGACCTCTCCCCTGCTGTGTTTGGTCGATATGCGGACCTAAGGGAGTTTTCTACTCCACTTTATTTTCCGTCGAATTATCTATTTCTTCTTTTGCCTCATTTGTGCACAATTTCTACGCTTCAAAATTGTTTTCTTCGGTCTTATGCGTGGTGTTTTCTGTCTTTCAGGCACTCTTGTTGGTAGCACTGCTGGCTACTGAAACCTCCTAGCTCACGCTGGTTTGGGGAGGTTTCCTTTGCTGCGTTTAAAATCTTGTGAGTTCCCAAGTCTTTACTTTATGTCATTGTGTTTTTATTTCCCTTTTCTCGCAAATTCCCGTCTCTCTTTGCTTTCACTACATGATTTTGCACAATGGGGACATTGTGCGATTTGGTTTGGGGAAGGGTTTTGCGTCGCATTTGCATAAGTTTTATTGCATTTCTGTTTCACGTTTACAATTTTGTTTTGCATATGTTTATTTCATTTCATTAATACCAAAATACAAAAAAAAAAAAAATTTGAAAAATTTCAAAAAAATTCAAAAAAATGCACGTTTATTTTAGCATATAGGTCGAGTCGGAACGGTAGTATTTCAATGATGACATTGCATTTGCAGCTGTTTATGCCTAAGCCTTGCTAATTGACATGTTATTAGTAGAATCATAAATGCATAATCTACGAGTTTTCGTTAATTTACTTGCTGGACTTGAGACTTGACTTTAATTTTTGGCAAGCTACATCATATTTCTGAGGTTTAGAGCCTATAACTGGTGACATTCATGACCGGTTTAGCTAGGATGTGAGTAGTTACTCCTTATGAGACATGTTACATAAATCTGCATAAATATGAATTTAATCTGCTTAATACCTGTATGCATTCGGTTTGTGGTTTGTTGACACATGTGGTAGAGGTTTCCCTTTTCTCATTTTACCCATAAGCTTCACACTGCCAAAAACAGCCTTTTTGTCCCATTACTACATCCTACATTTAGCCTGCCCTTGTCAAGCTAGTAGTCTATGTTCTTGGGATTGTTACTTAGTTTTTGGTAGCATTTGCTCTCATTGAGATTTAGTTGGATAAAAAGAATGAAGGAGGAAAGGAGTTGAACAGTTGAAAGAGAAAAAAAAAATGAAAGAAAGAAAGAAAGAAAAAATGATTCGAAAAAAAAAAAAAAAAAAAAAGAGTTCTGTACTGTTCAATACGGTCGATCGACTGGAATCATTGGTCGATCGACTGCAGCCCGAGACAGAAAAGAAAATCAATTCGCATAATTCAAGCCTTTATCTTATAGCGATTTTTGCTCCCATGTATTATTCATTTCTTTTGGGGAGTTAGTTGATTACTTTTATACCTGGAGATTGTGAGATTTGTGCTTGCTATAGCACCGTTTCATTTGTTTTTGAGCAAGAAGTTGGATGTTGCCATATGGTTCCGTTTCGGTACTAGCTTGATCACCTGTACCTCCACTTTTCCATAAAATGTTTTGCCACTTCTTACCCATACCTCACATATCCCATATATAACTCGGCATGTGTCATTGGTCATCTGTTTGGTTGGAATGCGTATGTACGGTTGTAGAGGTCATTTTCATATTTTACTGCTGGCATGTCCTCATAGGTCGTAGTTAGGTGAGAGTCACTACAAAGTTAATTCTTTCTATCTTACAAATATATCACCTGTGCTTAATTGAGTGATTTGAGCGACCCGCGAGAGTCCAATTTGATAAGTCTCTACAGTCAACGGTTCAGCAGTTTTTGACGACCTTATAATTCGTTTGCATGGTTCACATTACTGATTGATTGTTAGTTGTGCATTAATTTGGCTTAGGCTTTACTTGTGCATCTCGCTCTGAGATTGAACTCGTTCCATTAGGTCATTAGATCGAGTCTAGTTCTTGCTTGGGGACAAGCAAGGTTTGGTTTGGGGAGATTTGATGCGTGTCTAAAATACGATGTTTCACACTCTTTTCTACACGCATTTCAGAGCTCAAATGTGCGATATATGCCTATATTTCCCTATTTTCCTCTACTTTCGCGTTTTTGTACTTTATTGCAGAAATGTGAAGAATTCGACGGGAAATCAAGCCGAATCCGCCCTCGAGTAATCTGCATTGCAAATGACGTAAAGGAACTGCTTAAGGAACGAGCTTGGTGCGCAATCCAAGGCCCAAAGGACGAATCCACGAGTTTAAAGAAGTCAAGTAGCAGCTCACCCAGTCGATCGACCATCCACATCGATCGATCGACCAACTATCGGGTTCCGTGAGCTACTTTTTCTTTGAGGAGCGATCGATCGACCACTGAGTAGTCGATCGACCAGATTTCGATTCCAGACGGGAATTAAAAGATTGAGAAACTCAAGGCCCGTGAGGTTTAGGTTTTAGAAATAAGTTGTTACGTTGATTTCTATATAACGTAACACCAGCGTCTAGTTTCATATCATCGAATAATATATCAAGTTTCACATCACAATACAGTGCTTTAAGTTTAGTTTATTTTCCGAGTAATTAGGGTTTGATATATCGACTTTAGCATTGGAATTTCTGCCTTTGTTCTTAATCTTTCCTCTGGAATTTTCGGTATTGATTCTGCCCTAATCTTAGTTTATTGCTTCGCTTTCATTATTAGTATAGAATTGATAGTTAGTGCCCCAAAGCCAATTATCATATTTTCGTTGTTGTGATTTACATTAAGCATGAATACAGTAATCGTTGTTAATTTATTTGTTGTTTTTACCTTCACCATGAGTATCTAAATCAGAGTGCTAGGATGTAGGGGAATTGTGGCATAGGCGGCATTAGATTGAACACGGATCGAACCGTGTCGATCGATCGATCGATCGACATTGTTGGTCGATCGACTGACCTTGTAAGGTTACCCTTCGTTTTAATTGTTCTTAATCGTGTATTTAGCCAATCGAATGCATGCGACCAGTTAAATACTTATTTTGTGACCAACCCATTAGATCGAAAGATAGGGAAGGTTATTTGACCGTCAATTAATTCGACTAAACTGTGCTAAGATCGGAAGATAGGTATAGTTTAGACCGTTAGTCGCTTTTCAGGACGAAAGTTAGTATTAGTGACATTAGGGACCTATAGCGAGATCGAGAGATGCTATATGTTAGGAGTGGACCGAGAGGACCTCTTTATTTCCCGCCTTACCTGTGTTTAATTCAGACCGACTTAGTTTGCTGCCGCCAAAGCTATAATGAACCGATCATCCTAGTACCCTTCTTTTATCTGTTTAAACTCGTATTTTAGTTTATTATTTTAGTTGACTTTTAGCTATAGACCAATCCAAACCAACCCCCATAATTGTTACCTCGGACTGATCATAAAACAACTAGAATTTACAACTGCCTCCTTGTGGTTCGACCCTGTTACCACTAGCCTAGGTTAGTCTTAATAGGAGATTATAAATTTTATCTTTGGTACTCACAACGACGGGTATCATCGATCATGAAAAATCGTCAACGATTGTTAAAAAATGTCTAGACCCACATGATGCATTTACGGAGTACGGGCCCCATAGGTCACAATGTATAAGATAGCATTACTATTACTTAAATAAAATGTTTGCGAGTTTGTTTCGCACGAAAACAAATGTCACAATTTTTGCTATGAAAAGCATTGTGAGTTCGAGAAGTCTTCTTAATAATAAACGGTAAAAAACGGGAAATATTGGAAGAGGGGTGCCCCAACCTTCGGTGCCAAAGTTCAATAGGTAGGTGGATCCTATAATACACGCATGTGCCTTGTCGTCATGGACCCCCGTAAGGTAATAGAGCCCCTCGTGTTTCTCACCCGTACCAATCATCGTCTTCGAGGTACGGTCCTGAATAAGACATAGTTTGTGAGAAAATTGAATGGATAAACACGTATCAATTAACATGATTGAAACTGAAAGAAGATTACTATTCAAGTTAACCGCATATAAAATGTTTCGTAAGACAAGTCGAGAAGATAAGTGTATGTCACCACTTTGAATGACGATCGTAAGATCACTGTTGGGCAGGCCAACGGAGAGAGGTGTAATAGTACGAAGATTTGTAAAATGGGATAGGCATCCCGACATGTGGTGGGATGCGCCTGTGTCAATAATCCATGTAAAAGGAGAAAAATTACCATTGACACGATCATTTCCAGAGTCAGCTTTACGGGAACTCCACATATTGCCCAATTCCTCCAACTCACGAGGAGTTAAATTGTTTGGATCAAATTTGTCAAATTGAGTGATAGCAAGACGAGATGAACACGCACTAGTGGCAGCGTTCGAGCTATGACCAGACGTTTTATACACATAACCACCATCACTGACCACCACCGTACTCTCCTCTCAACCCAAGAAACAAGCCACCCAAAGTCGGCCCTGGTCAGTCACGCACGAAAGGACAAAAACCAACCCAAAACCGGTACATAAAACAACAATAACAACCATTTTATAAACGGTCAAGCCCCTAAATTAGTCAGTGAACGACGGTCAGAGACGGGTTAAGGTCGAGGCGGGTCAACAGTATAAATTAATTAACATACGGACTAGTATAAGACGATCTTACCTTAAGATCTTGAGGCGGAGGGACAAAAGGCTCCCTTGAAATCTCTCCCTTATAATCTCTATTTTCCTCTCTCTATAAGTTATTAGGTGAGTTGTGATATTATGAGATAAGGTGAGTATGGTAAGGGTAGGTGGGATATGTATATATAGGTGGGTGGAAGTTTCTAGCAACATGTATTATTATTATTATTATTATTATTATTATTATTATTATTATTATTATTATTATTATTATTATTATTATTATTATTATTATTATTATTATTATTATTATTATTATTATTATTATTATTATTATTATTATTATTATTATTATTATTATTATTATTATTATTATTATTATTATTATTATTATTATTATTATTATTATTATTATTATTATTATTATTATTATTATTATTATTATTATTATTATTATTATTATTATTATTATTATTATTATTATTATTGTTATTGTTATAATTATTGTATATTATTATTATTATTGTATATTATTATTATTGTTATTGTTATAATTATTATTATTATTATTATTATTATTATTATTATTATTATTATTATTATTATTATTATTATTATTATTATTATTATTATTATTATTATTATTATTATTATTATTATTATTATTATTATTATTATTATTATTATTATTATTATTATTATTATTATTATTGTTATTGTTATAATTATTGTATATTATTATTATTATTGTATATTATTATTATTGTTATTGTTATAATTATTATTATTATTATTATTATTATTATTATTATTATTATTATTATTATTATTATTATTATTATTATTATTATTATTATTATTATTATTATTATTATTATTATTATTATTATTATTATTATTATTATTATTATTATTATTATTATTATTATTATTATTATTATTATTATTATTATTATTATTATTATTATTATTATTATTATTATTATTATTATTATTATTATTATTATTATTATTATTATTATTATTATTACCGTCACCAAATAAGACACTAAAATATGGGGTATTGCAATGGTATTGGGTAGATAATAAAAAGGAGATATGAGCCAAACTTTGTTATAGTGGATTACTAAGAGAAAATTGCACCAAATCTTTCCTAATATTGTTTTACCAGTTGAGATCTCATGCTAAAGCACGACAATTATGAGGGTTGAATATATAGAGGTCATATAAATTCAAAATGTTTACATAAAGGAGTTGTACTTATAATAGAATGTTGAACTGTACTGTTTATAATGTTAGTAATATTATTAAAAAAAAAGTTTACTATTCAAAGGAATTTTAGATTAAATTATTTTGGTTTGAACTTATTTATATTATTAAAAAAATTAATAGCTGACTATTATGGAATAATATAATGTAATATAGAGTCACTACTTTGTTATTGAATTGATCGGAAAAATTTATAGATGACTTAATGTAACAACCCGGATTATAAACAAAGGAGAAACTTATATAAAATGAATATCAGAGTACGATACTGATAAAAGGGTCAAGGTGGCGGAAACACCAAGCCCAAATCCGGTTCGCTACTAACTCCAAAAGAAACTAATACATTATTCGAAAGGTTCTTAAAACATAAAGTAAAGTCCTAATTCATTATTCATCTCGCCGCACACAACTTCCCAGCAAGATATCATCCAAAACAAAGAACGATCCCGAACAACCCGAGAAAGGGGTCGACAATCAGTCGGGAGTAACTAGATGCTCTCCCAGTCATGTTTACAACAATTGAATATAATCAACAATCATTAACAAATGAAATGTAAAACCAGTAAACATGCGAGATCATGTGTACTCATGAAAGACCCAACAAAGCTTACTATTGACTTATCGATCTTAAACGAATGCGTTCATGCAACCTAGACCGTATGCAACCACTAGACCCTGAATACTTACAAGACCAGTAGTGACAAACAACCCACAACAACAGAAGGCATAAAGCTAGCAGTCAAAGCATAGGGAATAGAGCGAACGCCCGTTAGAGCGTATAACCACTGCCTCTAACTGATGGAGCGTATAACCACTGCCTCCACGGTACTATGTATAGCGTATAACCACTTCCTATATGTCTAAGACCTGGCCAGACTCTCGGTGCAATAACTGTACACCGAACGACACTCGGGAACCAGAGCGTATAACCACTGCCTCTGGCTAGTTCCGAACACAAACCAAAATAAATCCCGCATCGACGGGTGGCGTTAGTTCGTTCCGATAGTATATAACTGATACTACCGCCATCTATTCAAACTAGCAAACCACAAATGCACAGTATAACGGACCGTACTAACATGCGTGAACAACATCACGACTCAACTCGTAGAATAGTATGACTGACCATCCTACTTATCATATGAACAAGAGTAACCAAAGATATATATGCAAACACAAGGACATAACATGTTGAACACAATACAACATATGAAACAAGTATAAGCAACCAATGTTATAGTAACTTCAGCTATAACTTTAAGATTAACCATTCAATGTTATAGTAACCCTAACCATAACATAAACTCTTGATGCGAGGTTATAGTAACCTCTACTATAACTTCAGTAAATATAACTCGGAAGTTATACTACCTCAACCATAACCTTGACACGAAACCCAAAGTCATACTAGCAATAACCATAACCTTGAGTCATAATCTCGGGGTTACATTAGTTACAGCCATAACCTTGACTCGCACTTCAATGTTATAGTAGGTCCAGCCATAACTAGAGTAGCTACCCAAAGTTGTATTAACTTAAGCTATAACGCTTGAATCATCATCAATGTTATACTAGCTTTAGCTATAACTTTGGAAGGAACCCTTGGCCGCCTATCATGCCGCCACTAGGGTTTATTCGTAAACCCTAATTGCGCTCATGACACCCATAATAAACACATAAACAACATACGACATATAATTAATACATTAAAACATATACAAACATGCGAAAACATAATTAACGTGGTAATAAACAATCTAACCCGTACCAATCATACAAGACAATCATTAAATCATATTAATTACATCAATTGGCATAAACACAGTTAAAAGAAAACACCTAGTTACCTTTTTAAGCAAATAAACCCTAGAGATCGTCTTCAACGATATAAACGTCTTCTCCAGGAGCAACTTCCACGCCTTAATGAATCATCACGTGCCAAAGATAACGAATCTAATAAATACACTAATTATATATATAAAAACTATAAAAACTATAAAACTATGCGAAAACGTAAAAACTTACGAAGAAGATAGATAAATCCAAGAAGTAGGATTGATCTAAGCACGAAAGATGATGAAGGAAGGAGGAAGAGGAAGAACGGCACGAAACCCTAGGTGAGGTGGCGTGCGGCACGAGAAGGAAGAGAGGAGGAGAGAATTAGGTTTAGGGTTTTGTGAGATTATGAGAAAAGAAGAGCAAGGGTTTGGTTTCCCTTCATATTTATAGAGAAGCTCATGGGTTTATTCTAGGTTTAGGCCCAAAACTTACCCATCTACACCAAAAATCACGTGAGACCCAAGGGAGAAGCGGGTCTTCATCGTTTTTCGAGCCCAACGAGCCCAAAAGATAAAAGACGGATATTTTCCCGGAAAATAAAATATAAAAATATGGGAAAATAAAATTAAAGAATTATATTATGGAAATTAGGGGTGTTACAATCCAACTCCCTAAAAAGAAGTTTCGTCCTCGAAACTTGATAAGAGAACTACCTCACTCGAAAAGATGTGGATGCTTCTCTCGCATAGACGCTTCGGTTTCCCAAGTCTCTTGCTCAAACTTCTAACTTCTCCACAGAACCCGAACCAAAGGTACCACCTTATTTCTTAACCTCTTCTCCTGACGTTCCAAAATGCGAACAGGACGTTCCTCATAGGTCAGGTTAGGCTCAACCTCGATAACATCAGCCTGAAGATCATGAGAAGGATCACTGCGGTAACGACGCAACTGCGACACATGGAAAACATCATGAACCCTCGATAGATTCGGAGGTAAAGCCAACCTATAGGCTACCTCGCCAACCCTCTCGAGCACCTCATATGGTCCAATTTACTTAGGACTAAGCTTGCCCTTAAGTCCAAACCTCTTAACACCTTTCATCGGCGAAACCTTAAGGAAAACCTTATCGCCAACCTCAAACTCAATCGGCCTACGCCGCAAGTCTGCATACGTCTTCTATCGATCCTGGGCTGCCTTAAGCTTCTCGCGGATCAACCTCACTTGCTCAATCGATTCTTGAACCAACTCAGGGCCAAGAACGACAGCCTCACTAGAATCGTCCCAACACAAAGGACTACGACACTTCCTTCCATAAAGTGCCTCAAACAGAGCCATCTGAATACTAGCTTGGTAACTGTTATTGTAGGAGAACTCCACTAGCGGTAAACTCTTCTCCCAACTAACTTGGAACTCCAAAGCACAAGCTCGCAACATATTCTCAAGCGTCTTAATCGTACGCTCAGTTTGACCATCAGTTGCAGCATGAAAAGCTGTACTCATCTTAAGCTCACTACCCAAAGCTAACTGAAGCTTCTTCCAAAACTGAGAACAAAACCTCGGATCACGGTCAGAGATGATATCCTTAGGAACTCCATGAAGACGAATGATCTCTCGTTGATAAGCATTCGCTAGTTCCTCGAGACTCCAAGTCTCCTTCATCGGAATGAAATGCGCGACCTTAGTCAAACGATCAACCACGACCCAAATCGCATTCATTCCCCTCGGCGACCTCGGCAAGCCCATAACGAAGTCCATCGAAATCGAATCCCATTTCCAAGTGGGGATCTCCAAAGGTTGCAGTAGACCACCAGGTCTCCGATGTTCGAACTTAACCTTCTGACAAACCAAGCAACGGCTCACAAACTCGGCGATCTCCTTCTTCATACCCGGCCACCAAAACTTTAACTTCAGATCCTTGTACATCTTATCACCACCAGGATGAACCGAATAGGGAGTACTATGAGCCTCTTTGAGAATCTTACATTTTAAGACCTCGCAGCTAGGCACACACCAACGACCATGGAATCGTAGACCATCATCAAGTCCAACGTCGAAGTCTTTGGCACGTCCTTCGCTTAAAGCGACTCGAACTCCTTCTAAGTATTCATCCTCTCTTTGCTTAACTCGGATCTCATGAAGGATCTCGGGTTCAGCAACCATCGCACTCAAATCTAAAGTACCAGGAAGAACTACCTCAAGGCTCATCTTCTGGAACTCTCGACTCAAGTCATCAGATAACACCAACACAGATCTCATAGCATGGCACACCTTACGACTCAAAGCATCGGCAACCACGTTTGCCTTACCCTCATGATACTGCAGCTCAATCTTGTAGTCGTTGAGCAACTCCAACCAACGTCTCTACCTCATGTTAAGATCTTTCTGAGTGAAGATATACTTCAAGCTCTTATGATCCGTATAAAAGTTGCAAGAGACTCCATACAAGTAGTGTCGCCACAGCTTAAGTGCAAACACCACTGCTGCTAACTCAAGATCGTGAGTCGGATAGTTCGTCTCGTGAACTTTCAACTGACGGGAAGCATAAGCCACAACTTTACCCTTCTGCATCAAGACACAACCCAACCCAAACTTTGACGCATCGCAGAAAACATCGAACTCAACACCATCTTCTGGTAGAGTCAACACAGGAGCGGTAGTCAACCTCTTATTCAACTCCTGAAAGGCAGCTTCACAAGCCTCGGTCCAAATGAACTTGGATTCCTTGTTCATTAACTGAGTCATCGGTCTCGCAATCTTAGAGAAGTCATGCATAAACCGACGGTAGTACCCAGCTAGACCAAGGAAACTCCGAACCTCGTTCACATTCTTTGGACTTTCCCAATTGACCACGGCTCGAATTTTCGACGGATCAACCATAACTCCATCGCCAGATATCACATGACCCAAGAAGGTAACTTCCTTTAACCAAAACTCGCACTTCGAGAACTTAGCATACCACTTCTGCTTACGCAGAATCTCCAAGATAACACGAAGGTGATTCTCGTGTTCAGCCTCATCTCTCGAGTAAATCAGTATGTCGTCTATGAACACCACGACACACTTATCCAAATACTCGCTGAAAGTGCGGTTCAACTGATCCATGAAAATGGCAGGTGCGTTCGTCAAACCAAACGGCATCACCGCGAACTCATAGTGGCCATACCTCGAACGAAAGGCGGTCTTAGGAATATCCTCATTCCTAACAGGGATCTGGTGGTAACCTGATCTCAGATCGATCTTCGAGAACACACTAGCACCACGGAGCTGATCAAACAAATCCTCGATCCTCGGCAAAGGATTCTTATTCTTGATAGTAACCTTGTTCAGCTCACGGTAGTCAATGCACAAACGCATACTACCATCCTTCTTCTTGACGAACAAAACAGGAGCACCCCACGACGAAGCACTCGGTCGGATAAAACCCTTATCGATCATCTCCTCAAGTTGCTTCTTAGGTTCTTGTAACTCAGCTGGTGCCATACGATAAGGAGCTTTCGAGATGGGACCAGTTCCCGGTAGCAACTCAATCGAGAACTCTACATCTCGCTCAGGAGGATTACCAGGTAGATCCTCAGGAAAGACATCGGGAAAATCCCTAACCACAGGGATATCCTCTAGCTTAGGTTCAACTGAAATACCATGAACACTACACAGATAGATCTAATGACCCTTTCTACCCATGTTAACCATCTTCAAAGCAAAAACCCACTTGACCGTAGGTGTAACCCTAACACCTTGATAAGAAACCCTCGAACCTGTAGGACTCTTGAGCACAATCTTCTGATCACGACATAGGAACCTAGCGTCATAGCGAGATAACCAATCCATACCCAAAATCACATCAAACTCTCCGAGTTTGAATTGTACGAGATCGGCAGGAAGGATCGCCCCGCGATCGATCGTGTACGTCCTTGAAAAGAACGGAGCAAGAAACAATCTCACCCGTAGGAAGGGATATAGCGGTATGAACAGATGAAGAGGAAGAGAGTCCAGCACGGACGGAAAAGGATTCGGATACGAAAGACATCGATGCACCCGTATCAAAAAGAACAAAAGCAGATAAAGAATGAACGAGAAAGGTACCCGTAACCACATCTGGATTAGCATCTGCCTCAGCACGACTCATAACGAACACTCGTCCAGCCTTCGGAGCTTCAACCTTCGGCGTTTCCACCTTCGGTTTCTGGGGACAATCAACAGCTTTGTGTCTCGGAGCTTTACACGTGTAACATGTGATCGGAGTACCAGGAGCACAACTCGTACCCGGATGGTAGGGGTTCCGGCATCTGAAACAGGTCATACCCTCCCTAGCTTGATTCTGATCACGCGGGGTATAAGGACGAGCCTCGTACTTATGCTTCTTATGGGAAGCATTAGGAGCAACATAAGGCCTCTTCAAGAACTTACTTTTTGCACTCTCCTCAGCCTCGGTAGCAAGAACTGAATCATAGATACTAAGAGCACGATCGTAAGCCTGCTGGAAAGAAGTTGAAGGAATTTCAGACATAGCAGTCCAGACCTTAGGAGCTAGATTCTTCTCATAGCGACGAGTCCTCGAAACCTTTTCCATAGCTACAGAAGTAACGAAACGTGATAGCTTCACGAACTTGTTGGTGTACTCCTCAACGGTCATGGAGCCTTGCTGTAGACGAAGGAACTCCTGCTCCTTCTGCCAGCGCATCTCCTCAGGATAAAACCTTTTCTTCAGAGCCTCAGAGAAAAGAGCCCAACCATATCTTGGCTGAACTTCCAAACCAGCTCTAGCAAGAGCCCACCAGTTGTCAGCCTCGTCCTTCAGATAATAGGTGGCGATATCCACCTTCTGATCCTCAAGACATCCAGTAGCAAGGAACAGCTTCTCGATCTCTCGAATCCAAGCCTCCAAAGCAGTAGGATCATTTGCACCATCATAAGTCGGAGGACGGTGACGAGCAAAGCGATCAAACACAGTCGGTTGTGGATGGTTGTTGTTGTTGTTGTTGTTGTTGAGGTGGTTGGTGAAACCTTCGGCCATAGATCCAAAGCGGCCTCAAGTCTCCTGATGCGGTCAGCATCGGTCTCACCATTAGCGTTACGCACCATCTGCAAGAAAGAAATCTCGTTATAAGTGGTAGAACCTACGTACCACTCCAAACAACTACTCATGCACTTTACAACATAAGAAAACCAACGAATCCTATTGGTTTCTACCCCATTTTCTCTCACTCATTAACTAGGTCATTTATTTTAGTCATCAACTAAGCGAGAGTTGGGAGCGAGTTTGCTCTGATACCAACTGTAACAACCCGGATTATAAACAAAGGAGAAACTTATATAAAATGAATATCAGAGTACGATACTGATAAAAGGGTCAAGGTGGCGGAAACACCAAGCCCAAATCCGGTTCGCTACTAACTCCAAAACAAACTAATACATTATTCGAAAGGTTCTTAAAACATAAAGTAAAGTCCTAATTCATTATTCATCTCGCCGCACACAACTTCCCAGCAAGATATCATTCAAAACAGCAACAGTCTGAACAACCTGAGAAGGGGGTCGACAATCAGTCGGGAGTAACTAGATGCTCTCCCAGTCATGTTTACAACAATTGAATATAATCAACAATCATTAACAAATGAAATGTAAAACCAGTAAACATGCGAGATCATGTGTACTCATGAAAGACCCAACAAAGCTTACTATTGACTTATCGATCTTAAACGAATGCGTTCATGCAACCTAGACCGTATGCAACCACTAGACCCTGAATACTTACAAGACCAGTAGTGACAAACAACCCACAACAACAGAAGGCATAAAGCTAGCAGTCAAAGCATAGCGAATAGAGCGAACGCCCGTTAGAGCGTATAACCACTGCCTCTAACTGATGGAGCGTATAACCACTGCCTCCACGGTACTATGTATAGCGTATAACCACTGCCTATATGTCTAAGACCTGGCCAGGCTCTCGGTGCAATAACTGTACACCGAACGACACTCGGGAACCGGCGTATAACCACGCCTCCTGCGCTAGTTCCGAACACGTACCAAAATAAATCCCGCATCGACGGGTGGCGTTAGTTCGTTCCGATAGTATATAACTGATACTACCGCCATCTATTCAAACTAGCAAACCACAAATGCACAGTATAACGGACCGTACTAACATGCGTGAACAACATCACGACTCAACTCGTAGAATAGTATGACTGACCATCCTACTTATCATATGAACAAGAGTAACCAAAGATATATATGCAAACACAAGGACATAACATGTTGAACACAATACAACATATGAAACAAGTATAAGCAACCAATGTTATAGTAACTTCAGCTATAACTTTAAGATTAACCATTCAATGTTATAGTAACCCTAACCATAACATAAACTCTTGATGCAAGGTTATAGTAACCTCTACTATAACTTCAGTAAATATAACTCGGAAGTTATACTACCTCAACCATAACCTTGACACGAAACCCAAAGTCATACTAACAATAACCATAACCTTGAGTCATAATCTCGGGGTTACATTAGTTACAGCCATAACCTTGACTCGCACTTCATTGTTATAGTAGGTCCAGCCATAACTAGAGTAGCTACCCAAAGTTGTATTAACTTAAGCTATAACGCTTGAATCATCATCAATGTTATACTAGCTTTAGCTATAACTTTGGAAGGAACCCTTGGCCGCCTATCATGCCGCCACTAGGGTTTATTCGTAAACCCTAATTGCGCTCATGACACCCATAATAAACACATAAACAACATACGACATATAATTAATACATTAAAACATATACAAACGTGCGAAAACATAATTAACATGGTAATAAACAATCTAACACGTACCAATCATACAAGACAATCATTAAATCATATTAATTACATCAATTGGAATAAACACAATTAAAAGAAAACACCTAGTTACCTTTTTAAGCAAATAAACCCTAGAGATCGTCTTCAACGATATAAACGTCTTCTCCAGGAGCAACTTCCACGCCTTAATGAATCATCACGTGCCAAAGATAACGAATCTACTAAATACACTAATTATATATATATATAAACTATAAAAACTATAAAACTATGCGAAAACGTAAAAACTTACGAAGAAGATAGATAAATCCAAGAAGTAGGATTGATCTAAGCACGAAATATGATGAAGGAAAGAGGAAGAGGAAGAACGGCACGAAACCCTAGGTGAGGTGGCGCGCGGCACGAGGAGGAAGAGAGGAGGAGAGAATTAGGTTTAGGGTTTTGTGAGATTATGAGAAAAGAAGAACAAGGGTTTGGTTTCCCTTCATATTTATAGAGAAGCTCATGGGTTTATTCTAGGTTTAGGCCCAAAACTTACCCATCTACACCAAAAATCACGTGAGACCCAAGGGAGAAGCGGGTCTTCATCGTTTTTCGAGCCCAACGAGCCCAAAAGATAAAAGACGGATATTTTCCCGGAAAATAAAATATAAAAATATGGGAAAATAAAATTAAAGAATTATATTATGGAAATTAGGGGTGTTACAGTTAATCTTTCAGTTTTAGATTTTTAGTTATAGGAGGATTAAAGGGGGATAGGAGGATTGGCTATAATATGGTATTATGAAACCGTGTTTTATAGGATATACCGCAATAAAGTTATACAATATATAATTTTGTAGTATATAGGCCCAGTTTTTTCTGGCTTTTTAGAGCTGAACTCAATGGAGCTGAGCTGAATAAAGCTGAACTGAACTAAATAAAGCTGAGCTGAACTGAATAGAGCTGCACTGAACTAAGCTGATTGGAGCTGAACTGAGCTGAAATAATAATAATAATAATAATATTAAATATATTAATAATAATTGTAATATAATAATAGTAATAATATTAATAATAATGACAATAATAATAATAATAATAATAATAATAATAATAATAATAATAATAATAATAATAATAATAATAATAATAATAATAATAATAATAATAATAATAATAATAATAATAATAATAATAATAATAATAATAATAATAATAATAATAATAATAATCATAATCATAATAATAATAATAATCATAATCATAATCATAATCATAATCATAATCATAATCATAATCATAATCATCACAATCACAATAATAATAATAATAGTAGTAGTAGTAGTAGTAGTAGTAGTAGTAGTAGTAGTAGTAGTAGTAGTAGTAGTAGTAGTAGTAGTAGTAGTAGTAGTAGTAGTAGTAGTAATAATAATAATAACAATAACAATAACAATAATAATAATAATAATAATAATAATAATAATAATAATAATTATTATTATTATTATTATTATTATTATTATTATTATTGTTATTGTTATTGTTATTATTATTATTATTATTATTATTATTATTATTATTATTATTATTATTATTATTATTATTATTATTATTATTATTATTATTATTATTATTATTATTATTATTATTATTATTATTATTATTATTATTATTATTATTATTATTATTATTATTATTATTATTATTATTATTATTATTTCGGTCTAGACTGAATACTGAAGCATTTGAGCGTTTTGCTGCTACTTCTTAGTTGGTTTGTAATTTGGGTTTATTTAGCTAGGTGGCCTCACTGGCTCCCTTTGTAGAATTTTTACGGATCTGTTTTCCATTGTTATGATTAATGAGAAGATCCTCGGCCCTTCTGGTATTGTAGCTGTTGGCCCTACTTTTGATGATGCTGCGCGGGTGTTTACTGCGACTACAAGCTCTGGTATATTAGTTAACCCTAGTGAAATTGCTGCCCCCAAACTTATGAAGAAATTGGCAGACATTTATTTCGCGACGGTTGCTGCTGCCTCAGAGTCTGTTTTCTCTTTGACGCCACGCCAGCTTGCTTTATGGCAGTCTCTGCAGGGTTCTCACTCCTCTGATTGGTTACGTGCGGTTCTTATCTCAGGGTTGGGTCAAACTATGAACGGGAGGACTTACCGTAGTGTGCTTGGGTATCGTCTGGGTGTTCCGTTATTCACGGTATCTAGGCCCTGTCCTGCTTGCTCTCGGGTTTTTGCTGAGGATGTTTTTGGGGACCACGCTGTTTCTTGTCTTTTGATCTTGTGGGCGTTAAAAATCGGCATAACCTCGTCCGGGACACTCTTTTCGACATCCGTTATAGATCCGGTATTCTTTGCGGGGAAAGGAGGTTGATATCGGTTTGGTTGATGGGCATGGTGGCTCTCTTCGTCCTGCGGATTTGTTGCTTTATTCTTGGGACGGGGGCGTGATGTGTGCGGTGACTTGACAGTTCTTCTCCTTTGACTCGGTCGGGATGACGGATTTTGTGCCTGTCGGGTTGTCGGCGATCTTTGCTCAAATGAAAGTGTGCTAAGTATGGGGATTTGTGCGCGACAGCGGGATATGGTTTTCTTCCTTTCTCTTTCTCTTCACTTGGGGAGCTGGGTTCGGATGCTGTTCACTTGCTCAAGCGGATCCAGAAATTCTCGGTATCTCAGGATGCTGGGGCTCGAGTGGCCGCTTACATTTTTACTAGACTTAGCTTTGCTGTTGCTAGGGGTGTGGGAGCCCAGATTGTCTCTCGGCTCCCCACCAATTTCATGTAAACTTTTAATTTTCTTTTAATGAAAGTTGCGCGCATCCTTTTATAATAAAAATAAAAAAAAATAAAATAATAATAATAATCCGGTCTCTCTCTTCTTTCTCTCTCTAAACTCTCTGAAAATACAGCGATAGAGTGGTTCACTCAACCTTCATTTTGAGGGCTTCGCCGTCATGCCGAGGGGCCGGACGCCCAAACTTCCAGTCATTGGCCGTAATACCAAATTAAGTGATAAATCTATTGATGGTCAAAAACGTGATGGGGATTCCTCGACTCGTTCTCCTGGGTCCATCGTTTTAGCAGATTTCATTGGTACTTCATCTATGGTTACTTCACGCTCTTCCCCGATGGCAACTACGTCGTCTGGGTCTACATCTAAGGCAAAGGTAACTTTAGACCCTTCTGTTGTACCTGTTGTCCCTGCTGTTCCTGTGGTTCATGTTGTTCCCAACCCTCCCCCAAAAAAACCCTATGTTCAGGCTTTGATATCCTCGAGTAAGGGTATGTCACTTTCGTTTGTTAAGGGTAGTGACAAGGAGGTTGTGATTGAGGAAGCAAACATAGCTGACGAACTAGATTATTCGAGTTGTACGTTGGTAGGGACTGTTATGGGTAAGCAGACTTCTATTGTTGAACTTAATTCATTGGTTTCTAAGCAGTGAAGTCATATCACCATGCCTGAGATTCTCTATTTCTCTCGTGGGTGGTATTATTTCAGGTTCCTGTCAAAAGAGGATATGACTTCTATTCAGGATGACTCTTGGAATGTCAATGGGTATCCATTAGTTTTCAAATCATGGTCTCCTACAGTGGCTGAAGAATTAGCTGAGTTCACCACTGTACCAATCTAGGTTTAGTTCCCTAATTTGAACTCATGCTTTTGGTCTTAGGCGGCCATAAGTAAGGTGGCCAGTTTTGTGGGTCATCCCATCTGTGCAGATGAGCCAACCACTACAAAGAGTAAGATTGCATTTGCTCGTATTCTGGTAGAGGTTGACCTCTCTAAGGAGCTCCCAAAAGGGATGACTCTTCAGACTCTCTATAGAGGTACAGTCCTGCAGAAGATAGACTATGAGTGGGTTCCCCATTTTTGCCATATTTGTAAGAAGATTGGGCACACTCAGGATAGGTACAATAGGAACAAACCTAAACCAATGTACAGGCCTACGCAACTTGTCACTGTGACAGCTCCACCTGTTGCACCTCTTACCAAGGATAAGGAAGGATTTGTAGTGACTCCACCTAAAAAGAGTACTCCTAAGAAGACTACTGTGGCAGCTGATGATGTTGTAGTCTCTTCTTTAGATAACAGATACTCTGCTCTTGCAAAAGTGATGTGACCATAATTGGCGCATATTTAGCCCCCGAATTACCATTGTTCCCATGCTTTTTAGTGCCTATTTGGGTCATTTCTTATCTTTAGTTCTTTGTTTTGCATATTCTTTGAGATTTTGATCCCTTGGTAGGAAAGGAGTAAGAATCTTGCATTTTCATGGCAAAACGAGGCTAAATTGATTATATTCAATGACCAAGCATCAAGAAGAGACAAGACTAGAAGGCCTTTGTACATACCATAGTAGAAGAACAATGTTGAGGAAGGATCCTTGCGTCCCCAAGGAAATCCCCAAGGAATTTATGAAGAAAAGGGAAGAAAAGAAGAAGAATTGACGCTGACCAACAATCCGAACGGATTGCAGACAATCCGCCCGTCCAGCCAGCACAATCCGAGCGTCCCTCCTTGGAATCCGCTCGGATTCCCCCTCAACAATCCGAGCGTCCCTCTCCTGAATCCGCTCGGATTGCACCGCCCAAATCCGGCCGTCCCGACTCTAATCCGCACGGATTTCAAGATGCAAAGACGGATTTCATTCTTCAAGCTACGAAAAGAGAAGCCCTTCTCTCGGAAAAATACCGGTCCTCCTTGCTCAACTTAAAAAGTGTAATTACTAGTTTAGCCCTTAGTTAACCCTAATGCATCCTCCCTAATTTTCACTATAAATACCCCATTAGTCTAATTAGAGGAGCATGTTCTTCTTATCAATAATTAGTGTAGTTAATATCAATCAAATATCTCTTCAATATTGTAATCAAGTATTAATCAAGTTTTAATCCAAGTTTTAGTTCTTTAATCTCTCTCTTGTTCTTCCTTTATTTTGGGTAATTGAAGATTATTTGGGTTATTATTGGGAGATTGACAACCTCTCAATCTAGGATTCAAGTACTTCTATTATTCTTGCTTTATTATTGGAATCATTAGTAGGTATAATCTCTTAATCCCTTTTTAATTATTGTTATTTACTTTCATTTATTCATCATGTTTCATATTGTTGGTATGATTGACAACCTTGCTAGCATGATCAACATGATAATGAGTGAGTAGTCTCTTAGCTAGGGTTTAATGGGTGATTAGGGGAAACCAACATGGGGAATGATTCATGCTTAAATCAATATGCTTTCATATCTTATTTGCTTGCTTGTTTTGATCTTAATACATGCACATGTTATATTTGATGAAATGCTAAGCCTATGAATCCTTGCATTTACTATCATCTTCTATCCTTTCAACAAGACTTGTAAGACATAACCCAACTCGAGTCTTGTTAGACCATGCATGTGTTGAGTAGGAAAGATTAAGTCGACTTGTAGGTGTTGTACAATCTAATCGATTCGGCTCCGGGACCCAAACTTTCCTAGGATTGTAAGACATAACCCAACTCAATCCATCACAACAATAATTGCTTGCTTATAATTTGAGAACATGTTTGTATGATCATATCCCATGATTCCCCTATGAACCCATGACACCCTAGTGCTTTTAATCAATTGTTTACACCCCTTATTTTATTCATCTTGCTAGTTTATTTTCATTGTTATTTTAGTTTAGTGACCTTCTACACCAACCCAATTTGTGACACCCCTAGACACTACTAGTTACAATAGAATTCTCATTTCAATACCCGTCCCTTGGGATCCGACCTTTACTTGCCTCTTTACTAATTGTAGAGTTGTTTGTGAAGTATAAATTGTGTTTTGTATCGACCATTGACCAACGACCACATATACCTAATTGTGAAAACGAAATGGCATCGATCAAAAATGGCGCCGTTGCCGGGGACGGTGTTTAATTGATTTAAGATTTCTTTTATTGTTATTAGTTATGTCTTTTTCACCTTGGGGAAGTAAAACACCTCAAGGTTTGCTCTAATCGTTTTCAAGTTGTTTGATATTTTGCGAGAATGGATTTCATAGATTGTTTTGTAGAGGACCACTTGAGTATCCCTTACTTCAAGGATCCCATGCAAGCATTAGAGGCCTTAGAAGCAAGTAAGGCTAAGAGCATGTATTGGGAGTTGGAGGTGGATCTCTTCGAGGCCGCTCTAGCTAACAAGGAACTCACTCATGCACAATCCGAGTTGGTTCATAATATTCTAGTGGAAGCATGTCAACCCATAGAAGATGAGCAATCCATCCTAGAGGATATTCTACAAACTCAAGAGCAAGAGGAACCCATCATGGAATTCGA
The DNA here is from genome assembly GCF_048544455.1 of Silene latifolia. Lineage (NCBI taxonomy): Eukaryota > Viridiplantae > Streptophyta > Magnoliopsida > Caryophyllales > Caryophyllaceae > Silene > Silene latifolia. The sequence continues at coordinate 109,329,270 of NC_133535.1, forward strand.
ATATGATGAGGTTGATGAAAGTGAAGATGAGTATGTCATGAGAATGGAATGTTTAATGGAGATGGAGCAAATTCTCAATGAAACTCCAAAGGAAGAAAGTAAGGTACAAACTCCTACTTTAAAACCCCTTCCCCCAAATTTAAAGTATGCTTATCTTGATGAATCAAAGACCAAACCCGTGATTGTTAATGATAGACTTGATGATGACCAATTGGGAAAGTTACTTGATGTGTTAAAACAACATGAGAAGGCTATAGGTTATAGTCTAGATGACCTTAAGGGGATAAGTCCCGACTTTTGCATGCATAGGATTCATCTAGAGGACGACCATAGACCTACCATTCAACCCCAAAGAAGATTGAACCCCCACATGCAAGAAGTTGTCAAAGGAGAAGTCATGAAATTACTTGATGCGGGAATCATATATCCCATATCGGATTCTTTGTGGGTTAGCCCCGTCCAAGTGGTACCTAAGAAAGGAGGTACTACGGTAGTGACAAATGAGAAAAATGAATTAATACCCAAAAGGATGATCACCGGTTGGCGTATGTGCATTGACTACCGGAAATTGAACTCCGCAACAAGGAAAGATCACTTCCCCTTACCATTCATTGACCAAATGCTTGAGAGGTTAGCCTCTAACAAATTCTTTTGTTACCTTGACGGGTATTCGGGATTCTTCCAAATCCCTATAAACCCGGATGACCAACATAAGACCACCTTCACATGCCCTTATGGCACTTTTGCATATAGAAGGATGCCTTTTGGATTATGTAATGCCCCCGCCACTTTCCAAAGATGTATGATGAGTGTTTTCTCCGATTACTTAGAGACCATAATGGAAGTTTTTATGGATGATTTTAGTGTTTATGGAAAGGACTTTGACTCATGCTTGCATAATCTTTCTCTTGTGTTGCAAAAATGTGAAGATGTTAGTCTTGTTCTAAATTGGGAAAAGTGTCACTTCATGGTCAATGAAGGAATTGTTTTAGGTCATTTAATTTCGGAAAAGGGCATCGAGGTCGATAAAGCTAAAGTTGAGGTGATAGAGAAACTCCCACCTCCCGTGAATGTTAGAGGGGTGAGAAGTTTTCTCGGTCACGCGGGTTTTTATCGTCGTTTCATAAAAGATTTTTCGAAAATAGCAAAACCCCTCACTCAACTTTTGCTTAAAGATGCCCAATTCCAATTTACTGACGAGTGTGTTGAAGCTTTTAATAGAATCAAAGAAGCATTGATCTCGGCACCAATCATCCAACCCCCAAATTGGGAGTTACATTTCGAGATTATGTGTGATGCTAGCAACTACGCCGTTGGAGCGGTTCTTGGCCAACGGGTAGGGAGAGCTCTTCATGCCATCTATTACATAAGCAAAACCCTCGACCCCTCTCAAGTGAATTATGATACAACCGAAAAGGAGCTTCTTGCCATTGTTTATGCTTTGGATAAATTTCGTTCCTACTTACTTGGATCCAAGGTGATTGTATTCTCGGATCACCTTGCTCTCCGACATCTCTTGATAAAGAAGGAGGCAAAACCAAGATTGTTGAGATGGATTTTGCTTCTTCAAGAATTTGACTTGGAGATAAGAGACAAGAAAGGAGCCGAGAATGTAGTAGCGGATCACTTGTCAAGAATCCGGTTTCATGATGAAAATGGAGAAACCCCGATCAATGACTCATTCCCCGACGATATTTTGATGGCTATTCAAACTCAACTTGAAAGGCACATCACCCCATGGTTTGGCGATTATGCTAACTATATTGTTGGAAAAGTGCTCCCTCCTAACTTGAACCACAACCAAAGGAAGAGATTCCTATTCGAAGTGAAGAGGTACTTTTGGGATGACCCAAACCTCTACAAGGAGTGTAGTGATGGGCTCTACCGGAGATGCATCCCTCAATGGGAAATCCAAGGAATCTTGGAAGGATGTCATTCATCACCCTACGGTGGGCACCATGGAGCAAGAAGAACCGTTGCAAACATTCTCCAATCGGGCTTCTATTGGCCCACAATGTTTCAAGATACAAGAGAATTCATCATTCATTGTGATGCTTGTCAAAGAACGGGCAATATATCTTGGAGAAACGAAATGCCACAAAGGGGCATTCTAGAGGTGGAGATTTTCGATGTTTGGGGAATCGACTACCAAGGACCCTTTGTGACATCCAAAGGGAACAAGTACATCCTTGTGGCCGTAGATTATGTTTCAAAGTGGGTGGAGGCAATTGCCACCCCAAATGATGATGCAAAAACGGTCACCAAGCTTTTCAAGAAGATAATTTTCCCACGATTTGGAGTTCCTAGAGCTATCATTAGTGATGGAGGAACACATTTCCATGAGAAGAAGCTTGCATCCCTTTTGACCAAATATGGTGTTCAACATCGAACCGGCTTGGGATATCATCCTCAAACAAGCGGTCAAGTGGAAATTTCAAATAGAGAGATCAAGCAAATTCTTGAAAAAGTTGTGAACAAGACTCGGAAAGATTGGAGCACAAAGCTTGATGATGCTCTTTGGGCTTATAGGATGGCCTATAAGACTCCCATTGGTGCCTCCCCCTACAAGCTTGTATATGGAAAAGCATGTCATTTGCCAATCGAATTGGAGTACAAAGCTTATTGGGCAATCCGAGCACTCAATCTTGATCTCAAATTGAGCGGTCAAAAGAGGATGATCCAAATCCAAGAGTTGGAGGAATTCCGACTACAATCTTATGAGAATGCAAAGATTTACAAAGAAAGAACAAAATTGCTTCATGATAAGAGAATTCGAGAAAAGGCCTTGCACAAGGGAGACAAAGTCCTTCTATTCAACTCCCGCTACCGACTCTTTCCGGGAAAATTGAACTCTAGATGGATGGGTCCCTATGTGATAACCGAAGTTGGAAAATATGGAGATTTCGAACTCAAGGCGGAAGATGGAAGCAAGTTCAAGGTAAATGGTCAAAGGTTGAAGCCATACTATGAAGGAGCATTTGTTGGAGAGGTCGAGGCTACCTACCTCGGGCCTCCTCCCCCTTGAAAGGACCATCTAAGGGAGAGTTTGGTGGAGTCCTCCCTAAACCACCATTTGTAAATATACTAACCCTCTAACTTGTATTTATTATTTAATTGCTTTTATTTTAATAAATGTCATAAACTCTTTTCATGAGCGTAAGTGAGGGAGGGTTACTAACAAGTTTTTGAATGAAGGAAGGAGCAAATTCCTAAGTGTGGGGATGCATTGAAAGAAAGAAGAAAAAGTCAAAGCTCGCGACCCGAATCCGAGCGGATTCCCTGAATCGGCCGTCTTGGCCGAATCCGGACGTCTAGGAGAGAAACCGCACGTCCAGCTGTGTCGAAAAATTGAAGGTTTCTGGGCTGTTTGAAAATCCGAGCGTCCTATGGAAGAAGACGCCCGTCTGGTTGAATCCGGCCGGATTTGTGGAAAGACGCTCGTCTCTCCGCCTGTGCATTTCACGAAAAATCTCTGTCGAAGAATCCGCCCGTCCTCTCAATAAGACGCCCGTCCTCTCAATAAGACGCCCGTCCAACCCTTGATGAATCCGAGCGTCTCTCGCTCGGGACGCCCGTCTTGTGGCGACAAAAATTTTGGAATTTCACTCTGTGGCAGAATCCGGGCGTATTGCCCAGAATCCGCCCGTCTCGTGAAAGAGGAATCCGAGCGTCTTCCCTCCGAATCCGCTCGTCTCCTCCCACTATTTCTCGACCCGACTTTTTCCAATTAAAATACACCCCACCACCCATATAATGCCACATCACTACTCCTTCCACTTACCCTATAAAACCCACCTCCTTATGACTCCCATACATATCCAAATCACTCTCTTTGCCCTCAAAATTAAAAATCCCCAATTTTCTAGGGTTTCCAATTCTCAATCAACAAGGAACATCCTTAGCAAATCTTCAAATCAAAAGAACCCAACAAAAGAAGCAAGAATGGCACCAAGGAGATCCTCCTTTAGAAGTGCAAGAAGACCAAGGATGGTGGGAAGTTCCTCTACCTCACATCTCAACACCATTAGAAGGGAACATGTAGAGATTGTAGATCTCACAAGGCTCGATGATTTCTCGAATGTGGAATTCCTTGATGATGTGCAGCGATTGGTCTTCCACCGACTCTTAAGTAAGAATATTCTTCCCACTAAATTTCTTTGTCATGATACCTTAAGAAAGCTTGGAATTTTTCACCAAGTAGAAGCACTCTTTGAGGTTTTTGGTCTTTCGACTCTCTTTCGCATGTATGAACCAACCTATCGGTCCCTTGTGCTAGAATTCTTAAGCTTTTTGAAGATCACAACCGTAAACAAAGTGATATGCATAGAGTTTAGGTTAGAAAATGTTTCTAGGATGATGACCCTTGTCGAGTTTGCCAATGTGTTCGGGCTTGATGTTTCGCCTACCCGAACATCAAAGCCCAAAAAGTATAATGTTGCACCATTGTGGAGGGCCATGACGGGCCGGGATTTCATTCTTACCAAAGAGTGTCTTGCTTTTCACATCCAAAACCCGATCTTGAGGCTTACATATAGATTTCTTTCGGGTACTCTTTTCGCCCGCCGTGATCCGGCCATTGTCAACCAATTGGACCTTGTATTTATGGAATCATACCTCAACATTCAAGGGAGAGATAGGTATCACTTCAATGCACCTCTAGTTTTGCTATAGAAGTGGGCAAGGTTTAGAAATGGGGATGATGATGAAATGAAGCACATAGTGAATGGTGGACTCATAACTAGACTTGCAAAGCACTTCAACCCAAGGTTCAATGAGAACAATGAGTACACTCCACTTACGGGGGGAACAAGAATTAATGAAGATCTACTTGTCGTCCAACACCATTGGATAACCCTTGAGGGGGTTGATAAGAGGATAAAGTGGTTGACAAAAGGGAGCGATCCACTCTATCTCCCAATGCATGACCTACCACGGGTCTCCCCAAGAAGAGGAAGCTTGTCCCCAATGCCCTCCTACCTCATCCCAAGTCAAAAAAGGCAAACTCCACCTCCACAAAATCCACCACCACAACAAGAACAACAAACTCAAAATGAGAGGATAAAAGTGCCTCCTTACCCCTTTCCCTACCAACCATATAACCACCCAAATCCCTTCATCCTCCCCCGTGACGACTTTGTAACGGGAATTTTGCAAGATTTACACTACCGTCAATATGAGACCTCCGTGGACACTTATTATGCTCTTTACCCCCAATACTATGAGATGGCTCAAAAAGGACGGATTAGTGAGGAAGGAGCTTTCCCCTCATGGGCTCAAATGGAATTGCTCTTTCCTAACTCGGAGAAGGCTAATGAAGGGGCGAACGGTCGCAAAGGGGAAGAGAGTGGGGATTCTTGTGGAGGTTATACGGTGAAGCTTGAGAGTGAAGATGAGTTCATGGATCCAAGTTTAAGTGATGCTTCAAAGGATATTTGGGATACCGATATTGAAGGAGATGATGCCGATATCTAGGAGACTACTTCATAGCTAGGTGGAGCGGGCAAGAGGCACCCACCTTAGTTCAAGTGAAGTTTTCTCATCTCTCCTCTTTATCTTTATTTTTCATGAAAAGAACTTTGTATCTTATTTCTTTGTACTTTATTTCATCTTGATCATTTGTTGGTTTAGTCCTAGCAACATCAAAGGACTCACACCTCGGTACCATTGAGGTGTTTTTATTGTTCCCATTTGTAAAATCAAAAATGACAAATCTAGTTTCATGCATAGCATAGTGTGTGCATGAACTACCCCAATGCTTTGACATTAGCAATAGTGTCTTATTTGGTTTGGGGAAGTTAATGCATACGCAACGGGAGGTAATCTAAATTATCCTCTCCGTCATAACAAAAACCATGCATCATGTAGTATAGCTTAGTGTAGAATTGCATTTAGTATAGAAATCATGCATCATCTTTGCATAATTTCCATCATTTTGGCCATTGAGGACAATGCCCATATTAGTGTGGGGATGGGAATTCTAACATTTAACTCTTATTCAAAAACCCATAAAAATTGAAAAATTTCAAAAACCATAAAAATTTGAAAATTGAAAAATCCAAAAACAAGTTCATTTCATTTGTATATATTGTCTTGTATATATTGTGTTTGTTCATCCTTGTTTACATTGATTGACTACGCCACATCCGAGACATGAGGATATTGAAGACCGCATGGTATGATCTTTCCAATCTCCTTTTTCCTCTTTATGTTAATGACTATGTGGCTTTATTTTGATTGATGCGGTAAAAACATTGTGAATTTAGGATTGCATTTAGTTTATATGGCATATTAGTTGGTAGAATCATTTGCATTAGGATGTTTATATGCTAGTTGCATCATGGCATGTAGTTTGCATGTTAGAAAAATTTTGCGAAACCGTCTATTTGGGAAGCTTGACAAGTGTATATAGGCCCTAGTAGATGCTTTTTATTCTTAAGACTTTGCTTGTTAGAATGCTTGTAAAACACCCTAGGATGTGTCATGCTAGTATCCTTTGATCCATGGATTAAGGCCGAGTCAAGAGTACCTTGTGGTGTGATAATTCCTTGGCTACCGTTTATTCCAAGGTGACCCTTGAAACCATGCATACTTCCATCATTCATCCATGTTCTACCATATTTTTGTAATCAAAGGGAATGGGCACAAAAAAAGAAATCAATTTGAGTTCAATGAAATGAAAAGTGAAAGAAAGTTTGCAAAAATGCATCAAATGAAAAGAGAAGCAAAAATAGAACTCCTAAAGCTTCAAATACAAGGCACCCTCGTTACTAATTGGGGTGACTTTAAAAATGTTCAAAAAGAAATGCAAAAAGTTGTCAAGTATTGAAAAGCCAAAAATCAAAAAGAAATGGCAAAGAAAGTGTTCTCAAATGTCAAATGCCACATGAAATTGGGGGGAAAACAAAAACAAAAGCAAACTCCCAAAAGTGAAACTCAAACATCTATTGATCCCTTTATCCATCGTATCCATTTTTGTGCATGGTAGAGAGGGGACGACCCTTCTTCTTGTCTAGGCAAGAGGGGGAATTCCGCGATCCTCCAGTGTTTCTAACACCATAGGGAGTCTACTCTTGACAAAAGCATTTAACGATTGAGGACAAAGGTACCCTAGCTTGACACATTTTGGCGGTGATTTATTGGTATCCTTCTAGGCTTAGTAGTTTGAACAAATTGCATCTATGAAGGATTGTGTACCCTTGAATTGCTTCCCTTGTAGATAATTTCCGCCACTTAGATGAGGAAAGTGGCTATTCTTTTTGTAGATGCATCCATTATGTGATTTTATGTGCTTTAATGTTTGGATGTGTCGCCATTTTGGCAAGACCCACCTTGCCTTGCAAGAAGGCATCCTACCTCATGGTTGTCTTATTGTGAGTTGAAGGGGCGGAGTGAGACCCGCTAATTGTCTCATATCGGCTATTATTATTAGGATAGGTTAGTTTTGGTCCTAGTCTTTGTCACCTCTTTACTCGGGACGAGCAAAGGTTCGGTTTGGGGATATTTGATGTGACCATAATTGGCGCATATTTAGCCCCCGAATTACCATTGTTCCCATGCTTTTTAGTGCCTATTTGGGTCATTTCTTATCTTTAGTTCTTTGTTTTGCATATTCTTTGAGATTTTGATCCCTTGGTAGGAAAGGAGTAAGAATCTTGCATTTTCATGGCAAAACGAGGCTAAATTGATTATATTCAATGACCAAGCATCAAGAAGAGACAAGACTAGAAGGCCTTTGTACATACCATAGTAGAAGAACAATGTTGAGGAAGGATCCTTGCGTCCCCAAGGAAATCCCCAAGGAATTTATGAAGAAAAGGGAAGAAAAGAAGAAGAATTGACGCTGACCAACAATCCGAACGGATTGCGGACAATCCGCCCCGGCCCGGCACAATCCGAGCGTCCCTCCTTGGAATCCGCTCGGATTCCCCCTCAACAATCCGAGCGTCCCTCTCCTGAATCCGCTCGGATTGCACCGCCCAAATCCGGCCGTCCCGACTCTAATCCGCACGGATTTCAGTACAGCACGGATTTCATTCTTCAAGCTACGAAAAGAGAAGCCCTTCTCTCAGAAAATACCGGGTCCTTCTTGCTCAACTTAAAAAGTGTAATTACTAGTTTAGCCCTTAGTTAACCCTAATGCATCCTCCCTAATTTTCACTATAAATACCCCATTAGTCTAATTAGAGGAGCATGTTCTTCTTATCAATAATTAGTGTAGTTAATATCAATCAAATCTCTCTTCAATATTGTAATCAAGTATTAATCAAGTTTTAATCCAAGTTTTAGTTCTTTAATCTCTCTCTTGTTCTTCCTTTATTTTGGGTAATTGAAGATTATTTGGGTTATTATTGGGAGATTGACAACCTCTCAATCTAGGATTCAAGTACTTCTATTATTCTTGCTTTATTATTGGAATCATTAGTAGGTATAATCTCTTAATCCCTTTTTAATTATTGTTATTTACTTTCATTTATTCATCATGTTTCATATTGTTGGTATGATTGACAACCTTGCTAGCATGATCAACATGATAATGAGTGAGTAGTCTCTTAGCGAGGGTTTAATGGGTGATTAGGGGAAACCAACATGGGGAATGATTCATGCTTAAATCAATATGCTTTCATATCTTATTTGCTTGCTTGTTTTGATCTTAATACATGCACATGTTATATTTGATGAAATGCTAAGCCTATGAATCCTTGCATTTACTATCATCTTCTATCCTTTCAACAAGACTTGTAAGACATAACCCAACTCGAGTCTTGTTAGACCATGCATGTGTTGAGTAGGAAAGATTAAGTCGACTTGTAGGTGTTGTACAATCTAATCGATTCGGCTCCGGGACCCAAACTTTCCTAGGATTGTAAGATATAACCCAACTCAATCCATCACAACAATAATTGCTTGCTTATAATTTAAAAACATGTTTGTATGATCATATCCCATGATTCCCCTATGAACCCATGACACCCTAGTGCTTTTAATCAATTGTTTACACCCCTTATTTTATTCATCTTGCTAGTTTATTTTCATTGTTATTTTAGTTTAGTGACCTTCTACACCAACCCAATTTGTGACACCCCTAGACACTACTAGTTACAATAGAATTCTCATTTCAATACCCGTCCCTTGGGATCCGACCTTTACTTGCCTCTTTACTAATTGTAGAGTTGTTTGTGAAGTATAAATTGTGTTTTGTATCGACCATTGACCAACGACCACATATACCTAATTGTGAACACGAAATGGCATCGATCAAAAAGAAGACCCAGTTATTGTTATTGCAGTGGAGCATGAACTTGTTCATGAGGATACTGATCTGGGAGGTGTAGTGGAAATTGAACCAGGAGGTCATTCTCTCCCTTTATCACCTCAATGATCATTTCCTCCCGGAATGTTTGGGGGATGACTGGCCACAAGGTTGATTGTGGTGTGTTGGTAGGAACTCATATTAAGAAAGAAAAAGCTGGGTTTATTCATAGGAAAAATTTTGGGAATTATAATCTCATTACTAACTATGATATGCATATTGGATGTAGACTTTGGGTTTTGTGGAACCCTGTAACAGTGCAAGTTCAGGATTTATCAAAGGGGGCACAATTCATTCACTGTTATATTCTTCATCATGCTAGTCAAAAGACTATTGTGGCTACTTTTATCTATGCTTTTAATCGAGCTGCTAAGAGGATAGAGCTCTGGAATAGTATTAGAACTATTTCTGCTGGGATTACTTTACCCTGGGTTTGTCTAGGAGATTTCAATGTCTCTCTCACAGCTGATGAAAGGGTTGGGTGTATAGTCCATGATAGGGAAATGCAGGAATTTAGAGACTGTTTGGATGACTGTGACTTGTCTGATCATCCTTACACTGGCGGGCTTTTTTCATGGCACAATAAGCAGGAGAAATCTCCCAAATGGGCTAAATTAGATCGTCTGCTTGTTAATCCTACCTGGTTTTTCCAACTGTCCAATTCTTCTGTAGCATTTTTACCTGCAGGAGTTTCTGATCATGCCTTGATTGTGCTTACTTTACCTGGTTTTCGGCCTAAACCTAGGTCTTTTAAGTACCTTAACTGTTGGGCCCTTTCTGCTGGTTTTCATCAGCTTATATACGAGAACTGGAGTATTACTCTGCCTGGCACTAAAATTTTCACCCTCTTCTATAAACTTAGAAACCTTAGAGGCCGGTTGAGAGCCATTCATCAACAGAAATCTTCTGGCATCAAACAACGAGTTGCTGAAGCTAAAGCTGGTCTTTCCCAGTGCCAGTTCCTTCTTCAAAACTCCCCCCTAAATCAGCTTCTTCTGGTAGAGGAGAAAAATCTCACTGCTGCTTATATTAAGCTAAAAAATGTTGAAATGAGAATTCTGGCCCAAAAAGTCAAAGTTCAACATTTGCAACTAAGTGATGCTAATACCAGATAATTTTATGCTAGTATAGCTGCAAGGAAGAATACTATTGGGCTTATTCATGATGTTTAGGGTAGGGTTTGCAAAGGCCATATTGAAGTCACTCAAGCTTTTCTAGGTTAATACAAAACTTTGCTTGGCTCTGAGGAGGATATCCAGCCGCTCCCTCAGAATTTATTCACTCATGACACTCTTCATAATGTTGCACATTTGGATAGTATGATCACTCCTCGGGAGATTCGTGCTGCCCTTAATTCTATTGATAATAATAAGAGTCCCGGAGTTGATGGGTACTCTTTAGGATTTTTCAAAGACACTTGGGATATCACTGGTCCTGATTTTAGTGCAGCAGTCCTAGAATTCTTCCATCATGGGAAAATGCCACGTGCTGCTAACTCAACTCTGATAACCTTGATCCCTAAGACTGAAGCTCCCCATTCTGTTACTGAATTTAGGCCTATTTCTTGCTGTACTGTATTCTATAAGAAAGTGAGTAAGATATTGGCTAACAGAATGAAAACTCTGCTTGGAGAAATTGTTGGTTTAGAATAGGCTGCAGTTATTGAAGGGAGGGATCTTTTTGATAATTCAATGCTTGCTCCTGAGCTTGCCTTTAAGTATAATAGAAGTCTTCTTACTCCCAGAAGCATTCTCAAAGTGGATATACAAAAAACTTTTGACTCAGTCAATTGGCAATTTTTCGCCAGCTGCTTGCATAGGTTTGGATTTCCCACTAGATTCTCCAGTTGGGTTCTTGCTTGTGTCACATCCTCTTATTTTTCCATATGTGTGAATGGTTCTACTAAAGGATTCTTTCCTGGTAGGAGGGGTCTCTGGCAAGGGGACCCCCTATCCCCTTATTTATTTACTCTGTGTATGGAAGTGCTTTCCCAATTACTCAGACAACTCCCTTCTCATCCTTTATTTTCCTATCACCCAAAGTGTGTCAAAGTTAAGCTCACACACCTAATTTTTGCAGATGACCTTTTGGACTTCACTAGAGGGGACTTGCCTTTAATTCAGACAGTTGATAAGTGCTTATCTATTTTTCCTGGGTATTCAGGCTTAAGAGTGAATCCTATGAAATCTAACCTTTACTTTGGAGGAGTCAATCCACAGCTGAAACAACTTATTTTGCAAACCAATGGCTATATTGAAGGGGAGCTACCTGTTAGATACTTAGGCATCCCTTTGTTTGGGGCTATGTTGACTCAGAGTGTGTTTATCCCCATGATGGACAAGATTAGAACTAAAATTTCTCACTGGGCTAACAAGTGTCTGAGTTATGCTGATAAGATTGCCCTCATTAATTCAGTAATTTTTGGAATTCAGAACTTTTGCGGTGCTAGCATCCTACTGCCCAAGGGGATTGCCATGAAATTTCATAAACTTTGTAAGGATTTTCTCTGAGGTAATGATGAAGGAGCCAGAAGATGGGTTTTAAGAGTTTGGATAGCTTGTGTAGACCCAGAAGAGAGGGAGGAGTAGACATTAAGGAGATTTTTGAGCTGGAATAAAGCACAGATGATGGGATGGCTTAAAAAACTTGAGACTAATGCCCCTAATATATGGACATACTCAAGGGTGTTAACTTCTGGAATTTCCAGCTCACTGCTGCTCATTCTTGGTTTTGGGGTAATGTTATTGCTTGCAGGGACTGTTTAGTTTTGCTCACTGGTGGAATTCAGCAGGCCAGAAGCATGCTTGGAGTCCCTGACTATAAGTCTTTGATCTATGTCAGTCTGAGAAACAAAAGCTCTACGATTGCAATGCATAGGACACTGAATGATGCTTTCAATTTTCCAAAGCATACTTTCATTGGCTTACTTGAAATGCAAAACAAACTGCCAACTGTTGATAACTTGTGCAGCAGAGGGATGGTGATAGTTAATCGATATGTGCTGTGTGAGAGCCAATGTGAATCAGCTACTCACCTTTTCTTCCAGTGTTCTTTTTCTGCAGCTATTTGGCGTCAAGTTTCTTCCTAGTTGCATATCACAAACCAGACAGGTTAGCAAGATTCTCAGATGGTACAAGCTTCATAAAAGGGGTAAACGTTAGGTCAAAAAGCTGCGCAGATGTCTGTTGTTATGCGTCATTTACTTGGTCTGGAATGAATGCAACAAGAGACTCTTCAAAGGACTTCATACCTCTCCTAATGTCATTGTTAGGAGAGCTCAATATCTTGTTCTAACTCGGCTTCATACTAATGTTGTTGCTTTTGAGGAATTCCTCTCTCGTTTCTGTTAGTTAGTTGTTTATTTTGGTTCTTGTTTATGGTAGCCACACTGGTTTCCTTGTAGATGGTTGCAGATCTGTATGTTTATTGTTCATGATTAATGAGAATGATCCTAATCTTTCTGCAAAAAAAAAAAAATAATAATAATAATAATGAGAAAACTTGTCTTTAAAAACTGGAACAGCATTTGTGCTCCATGGGAGGAGGGAGGCTTTCAGGTCAAATATGTGAAGGCATGGAATAAGGTTGCTTTACTGAAATGGCTGTGGCATTTGGATAGGAATACAGGGGCAATCTGGACCCAATGGATAACTAAGTATCTTACACAACAATGCTCCATATGGGACCTGAAAGAAAGGAGCAGCACCCTGACAGCATTAGGGGTATTCTCCAAGTCAGAGATGCCTACATTAAGCATATGGGGAGTGTCCAGGATGTGAAGCATCTCTTGGCCAACTGCACTGTCGGTGAACGTTTCTCAGTCAGTAAGGCCTATGACAGCCTAAGGCAAAAATTCCCAGCACAACCTATTTTCAAAGCAATTCAAGCAGGGACCATGGTATCTAGGCATCGTAAAATCCTCATGTTGGCAGCACAGTAGAAGCTAGCAACATTGGATCAGCTAGTAAGGAGAGGTATTTAGTTGATGAACAAGTGTAGCTTGTGTAAAAATCCAGAGGAGAATGCTACTCACTTATTCTTCAACTATAACTACACTAATGGGCTACTCTACTACATTAAGAAATGGACAAAAATGAACACTAGCAGCACAGATCTAACATCTCTTCTACTCTGGACCAATCAGAGGAAGAAACAGACGCATTGGAGAACCAAATGGACAAGTTGTAGTTTGGGATGTCTTGTGTATGAAATCTGGCATGAGTGCTATGACACCCCTCGATAGGGCATCAAAAGAGAACTAATAAATCTAAGCGGAAAATACGAGACTTTTAAAACTTTTTAAAGTTTAAAGTGAGAAATCCACCATAAGTGATCAAACAGAAATGAAAAGTAATATAATTAAGTTTTACAATTAAAAACAAAGTGCGTTGGGGAAAAGATATCCCACGAATAAGCACAAGTCTAAAGATAGGTGAGTCTAAGAAAACGATAACTAAAGTCCAAGGGTCAACGTTCTCGCTAGCTCACATGTCTCCCCCATATAATCCGCATCACAAACCTGTCATTCACACTACTACAAATCCAGGCAACTACAACGCCCCTTTAACAACGATTATTCACGAAAATCACAATAGACGTTGTAGAATGTATGGCGCGAATTTTACTAAAATCAATTACAACGGGTATGGTTATAAAAACCGTTGTTATTAGTTTTAACAACGGGTTACACATGAACAACCGTTGTTAATAATTTGGCGCAAAATTGGCGCAAAGTTAGTGAAAAGTAATCACAACGGTTATTTTTGAAACCCGTTGTTAAAACTTATTTAACAACGGGTGTTTTTTACAACCGTTGTTAAAACATATTTCACAACGGTTGTTGTTTAATAACCGTTGTCAATACCTTCCATACTATAAACCACACAAATGAAGTCTGCTGCACCACAAAACACAACCCTTAATACACAAACACAAACACAGCAGACAAACAAACACAAAACACACACTCTCTTTCTCTCTTTCTCATCGTCACTTTATCTTCTCGCCGTCACTTTGTTGATTTCATCGTCTATTACGTTACGTATTTTTCGGTAAATCTCGCCGTCTTTGTTAGTTTCATCGTCATTATTTTCTTTTTCTATTTATTTCTTTTGCATGTATGTGTTTTTATCGACGATTATGTTATTTGTTTAAGTATTGTTCGCATAATTAGTTAGTAAAACAATGAAGAAGCAAGATGAAGAAGCAAGATAAACATAATTAATATATATATATATATATATATATATATATATATATATATATTTATAAATACATAAATACATAAATTAAAAAAAAAATTACATATATAAAAATGCAATTCTTATATTTTCATAGAGGATCTTATTCTGTTCTATCGTATCCGTCCTCTCCTCCTTGGCTATTTGGAGGTTCCGTTCAGCATTTGTTATATCGTCATATAGCTGCAACTGCTTCTGCTCCGTCAAGCCATCTTCTTTGGCGTGCTTCAGTGCGGATCGAGCATCCGCAAGGTAGCTCCTGAAACTTTCCTCAATATGGAGGAACCGGCGGATGAAGCTGTTGTTGTTCTCGATCATGGTAAGAGTCTTAAGGATGAAATCATTCATTTTGTTGGAGTTTTTGGAGTTTGTTTTGAAAGATTAAGTAGAGTTTGTTTTAGCAGTTAGGGTTTGGAGATGAATATATTGAGATAATGGAAATGTTAGTTGAGATAATGCAATGTATTTATACTAAGCAATGTGTGGGTTGAGTTGTTTTTTAATTAATATATATGTTAGGAAGTTGTGCCATAATCATCATGATATCTCCCAATGCTGCTTCAAATCTTATTACTAACCCTTCTCATTCCATATTATCCGTTCATATGTACAGTGATGTCAGTAATAATGCATGCATCGGAATTCTAACGGGCCGTAATTATGCATGCATCTAGTAATATTTAATATAATTTTTTTTATTTTTTAAGAACAAACAACAACGGTTATTTACAAACAACCCGTTGTCTTTAGTTATAACAACGGTTTTGTATATTAAAACCCGTTGTTATAACTTTCCCCCAAAAATTGAGTCACACTTTCCACAACGGGTTTTTATACTTAAAACCGTTGTTAATATTTTTAACAACGGTTTCCTTAAGAAAACCAACCGTTGTTAAAACCTTTTACAACGGACGCTTTAACAACGTCCGCTTTTTTATACAACAACGGTTTTTTACCGTTGTTATAGCGTGTATTTGTAGTAGTGTCATGTAAATATAAATGCCACAGTCAGTGGGGAGTAACTCAGGGTTCTCCTAGCCACAATAGGCCAAAAGGGACATAACGAAGAACTCATATAAGGCAAGACATGATAAAACGGAATACAATTCACTTGAACGTATAAGCATGGGATCATTCATTTTAGAATAATAAGAGAAACAAGATAGAGTAGAAATGAGGATGTCATAGGCATATTTACGTAAGTAAAGTAAAGAAAATAACATAGATGCGGTTAATTAATCAAAAACACGAATTCCATTGAGATTTGACATATGCAACTATCCAAATTATAAAAGATCAACATTTAAGTCATGTGAGGTAGAATAACGAGTAGACAATCATCGCAATGCGTATAGATGAAAACCATGTGTGGACAACGGGGGCCCACGGGGGCGCTTGGGAGAGAGAACAAGCGTTTGCATTTGTTGGAGTCGCCACCAATTTTTATGGGAAATTGGAACCGTTCGAATATCTCGTGCCATGTCAAGACACAAAGTAGAGACATGAACACCAAGCAATCGTTACCCTTCGCATTCTATGTCTAGAATGACTCTCGTGGATGCCAATGAACACGGATGTTCACAGAGATCTGGAGTAAGGGGTGAGGGTACGTATTAGGAAGCTCTTTTGATCGAACACCTAATCCCGCCCGCCTCGATAGCGGCCTCTACTAATGATTAGGGACATCATCTATACTCGATATATCGTCGATTATATGCATGCAATGCAACATCCAAGTTTTGATCCTAGCATGTGAAGATTAGACTAAGTCGGTAGACAATTAATTAGCATACAATTAATGTTAAAGTAGGATTTAAGGTTCAATTACATGTGAAGGCATACAAATGAATCATAAAAATGCGATAAATAATACAATAAAGAAAATTACAATAAAGAAAATTACGATAATGAAAATTACAATAATTACAATGGGGTTAGTGATTTACGTCGAAAATACCTTTAAAACGGATAATTTGAGAAAAAGAAATAAAAGAAAGAACTAACGAACACATCAGTAGGCGATAATACGGATAATAGTCAATTACCCGTAAGCTAATTAAACTAGGTCAGGCAACGACGGAGTTCAGAGACAGAAATCATCCTGGAACAGGCGCAGCAGGACTGCGCCCTTTGGAAGACGCGCAGCAGTTGCTGCGTCTGTTCCAAGGGTGAGTTCTGGCTGTGAAGCCGGAACTGCAAATCGTTAATATTAATTGGTAAATTTAATGATTGATTACGATATTTGACTCGGATGAAAGTGATTAATAGGTTATTTACATATGATTAATGGTCATGAAAGCAACAAAACATGGATGAGACGGATGCAAACGAATTAATTACATGAATGATTGATTGAATAGTGACATGAGTGAACAAAATAGGTTAAACATGACGAATTAATGACGAATTGATGATGAATATGGCAATTAAACAGATGAAAAAATATATCAATGACGAATTCCAGAAACTCAATATGAAAGAATCGAATTTCTACAACCCGGATTGATTTTAATGACGAAAACCCGCAAATATTGGATTATAAGGGATTTAAGTCGGATTTAATGATGAATTAAACATGTTAGTGGTGATGATTAATATACATATGAAATTATGATGATTGGAACAAAGAATTAACAAAACAAATGAAAACAAATAAAAACAACAACGAATTACAGAGGACGAAGGAAGAAGAAAGGAAGCAGGAACTGCAGCAGCCTCACGAAGAGGCGCAGCAGGCACTGCGCTCCTTCGAAGAGGCGCAGCAGTTGGTGCGTCCTTTCTCGACGGTTGTCTTCTGGAAATCCGTAAAAAGGGTTTTGAACGAGGTTTTAGAAATCGGTTTTAAAGAGATGTTTTCGATATAAACCTTACATTAATGATACAAAAGGTAAATAACAATAAATAAAGAGAGATTTACACCCTCAGACTTACATGTTTGACGAAACGAGATGAACTAAGTTATCGATTAGTGATGCTCGACTCGAATGTAGACGAAAGTGCCCTCGTAAGAGGAAAACGATTAGATTAATTAAGTTGATTGATGTGGAGTTGGTCAAATTGGTCGGTCATGCAAACGAGGCTGGTACTCAGAAAGATCCGAGCTTACGTGGTCGAATGTTCAAGCACGTAGACGCCAAAAAGTAAGAACAAAGGTCTAGAATGCAAAGGGAAAAGAGAAGGGTGGACACTCGCGTGAGAAATATGAGGAGCGAGGGCTCCTATTTATACTAATCACGTAAAGGAATTAGGGTTTCGGAGAGACTTTGGAAGTGAATCTCGGAAAGATATGAAAAAGATACGAGAAATACGCAGAAAAGGACCTGGGAAGAGGCACAGCAGGCACTGCGTCTCTTGGAAGAGGCGCAGCACCTGCTGCGTCTGTTCCCAAGTGGTTTCCTCATGCGGAAGAAAGATTTCCGTGTTTAAGTTATGGAATGACGCAATAATTTGGTTTTCCTTAATATTTTGTATGAATATTATGGGAAATTGTTTACCAAAGATTTAAGATTGTGAAATATTTATAAAATATGGAATAGAAATATCCGGAACATTCCAGAACATTCTGACTCGGGATTTAGCGATTATTAGAAAATGAAGACGGTTTTAGGCCCGGACTCCAAATGTACTCTAATTACTGTCAAAACGACCGTATCGGCACGTAGATGACAACTAAGATGTAGACATCAGTGTTTGAGCAATCACTTGACGATAAACTTACGAACTGTCACAAATCGTTCCGCGTACCAAACATGCGGCCCAATCATCACCGGGTGGTTTGCGAGGGGTGCAGAAATGAGGTATCTACAGAGCCCCCACTTTAACTGAGGCTTGGACAAGGCGAAAGTCAAAGTATAGCCATTAGGTCAATCGAAGATTACAACCTGACGACTATGGCGACGCGAGGCGGCTCAAGGGGTCTGAGCCAAGGACCTGTCGTCGGGAACATTTTAGAGTCTGTCGACTATCGGGGAGGGTCATTTAAAGTCTATTAGACTACGTAAGGAGGCTCGCCAGCCATAAGAAGAGATCATACCTGAGACTTCTGGACGAAACGGGACTGAAGGCGCTTCGGCAAAACTCTTTGGTCTGAAGATAACTTTGGTGTCTGAAGGATTATAAGGAAATATTGAGGAAAGACAGCAGGACACAGTCTGGAACCGCTGGGAGAAATCTGCTTGTGTTCAGCTTCAAACAAACTTCGGAAGAATTCGGGGTTGATGTTGATCTCCATGTCTCGAGAGGAAGTGACTGTTGGTCGTGAACTCTCGTTGGGGAACATAATCGGAAATTAATCTCCACGTCTCGAGAGGGAAAGTCTATTCGCTTACTCTCGTTGGAAATATAAGGAAGGCGTGTCGAAACACCTGTGAAGAAATAAGTGCTCGTTGTGACAAGAAAGGTCTTGGGAGCCATAAATAACGTTTAATAGTCTGCTGTTGGCTTAGAAATGCGGGTCTGAAGGAAAGATAATCGTCAAACGGACCAAAAAAGATAAAATAGCATCAAGGAAGAGGCGCACCAAAGATGGGCCCACAAATAACGAACTCATAACGAATTTTTGAAAACTCGTATGGAGGTAACACCAGGAAGAGGCGCAGCAAGAGCTGCGTCTCTTGGAAGAGGCGCAGCGCCTGCTGCGTCTATTCCTGAAGGTGTATTTTCTGCGTAAAAACGCGATAAACAGAGGGATTATTTCATTTGTTTCGAAACATAAATCACACAATACTCTCTCAAATCTTAACCATTTCCGCCAAAGTTTGATCCAAAAGGCTGCATTAATCATGACTAATCGAGGTATGTGTACCATTCTTGCATTAAACTTCTATATTTGCTCAATTTGGATCGAAAAAATTAGGGTTTTCAACCCAATTAATTCGAAAATTTGGGGCTTTTCCCCCAAATGGATTTGCCTTTTAAAATTGGTATTATAAATGGATAATTGGTAATATAAGGAACATAACCATGTATTTGTTTCGAATTTTCGTTGAGTTTTGAGCATTTGAGTGAAATTGAGACGGTTTCACAACTAAACCGTAAATTGCTTCGAAAATAGCCTTAGGATTACGCATTTGCGATGAAACTTGATATTTGGGATCCTTGGATGATGGGTAAACTTCCTACCATATCGGAATTTTGGTTTGTGACGGCTTTTTCAGGACACTTTTCTAGGGCATAATCGTCGTTATAACGAAATGCTGCCGAAATTTCGACTCGAACCCGGAACTAGGCTTCAAATTAGGCTTGAATCGACCCTAATTACTACGAGAGTGATCGGGTTTGTGAGAATATGGCCAATGATGGCGAGAAAAGAGCGATTTCAGGGCTTCCGACGGCTCGAAAATCCCTTAACCAAGGCTTGTCGTCACGTGACGCGGCCTAAATTTACTTTAATGTTGCAGGTGATAAGGCTTCTACTTCTGGGAGAGATCCCATGGAGATAGATGCTGCTGTTATCGAGGAGGCTTTGGAGCAGGCTTTCACTGCTGCGGTGATGGCTGCTGGGGACGAGGTCCACGAGGAGGAGGCTGTTGAGGAGGAGGAGGCCCCGAGGCGGGCCAACGTTGGGCGAGGAGGTCGTCAGCTGAGGGGAGCTCCCGAGTGGGCTGAGACCTGGGACAGCAGTCACTTGCTTTGGGCTGCGGAGGGTCACCTGTCCTACAGGACGGTGAAGAGCTTGGTAAATAGGAATTCATCACTCTTCATTCACCTTTTCTCATTCATTTCACTTGTTCATATCTCTTCCAATTTTCATTCAAAACTAAAGATAGCTTTTGTTTCAAATCACAATAGGAGGCTGGGAATATCAGGTCGTTCTCGGGTTACACGACAGCGATGGAGTGCTACGAGCGGCTGTCGGCGGAGGAGCGTGCCATGATCGAGCGTGGAGCGTTCGGTGCCTTGGTGCAGGCTTGGAGGGATATTGCGAAGAGGAATCTGCGGGCTAACCTTAGCCAGGTTCGTGCTTTCTTGGACCGATTCTGGGATACGACTTCCACGTTTCACATGCCTTTTGGTGAGGTGGGAGTCACTCTGGAGGACTACGGCCTGATCTCTGGTCTGCCATGTGGGTCTGAGGCTGTGGAGTGGCCGGAGACTGCCATGAGGGTGGACTCGGCCGAGGCTAGGAGGTTGATCGGCTGGAACTTGTCGCCGAAGGCTGTTATAGTGCCTGGTTTGGTGCCCAGTTCCTACGTTCGAGACTACTTTGCGGGAAAGATCTCGGTGCTGGTGACGATTGACGGGAGGGAGACGGCTCCTCCTCCCTGTACTGCTGAGCAGAGGGCTCGTTTGCGGCTTTGGTGGTTTCTGTCTTCGATTTACCTCGGAGACAAGGGAGAGAGGCTGTCGACGAAGCTTCTTCCCTTCCTTTCTAACCTGAGCTCCCTAGGGCGTTGGACTGGGTCACTGCTGGTTTTGCGGTCCTCATCCGCTTCATGAGGGCCATGGTTCGTCCGGAGTTGATGGAGAAGGGGACTTCTCCTGGTGCTGTCGGCCCTGGACTTCTGCTGGAGGTATGAACCTTTATTTAGACTAAAATCAATTCTTTTCCTTATCAAATTACGAAAGATCGTTATTGACTATCTCGCTTTACAGGCGTGGGTGTACTCCTACATTCCGGGCCTCTCGCCCAAGAGGACGGAGCCGCTGGAGAAGACCTATCCCGTGGTGAGGGATTGGGTGATGTGCAGGACGAGGAGCAAGCGTTCCTCTCACGGTGTTTACCGGCAGGACGTGAACGCTCTTCAGCTAGACAGCGTGAGCATCTCACTTATATTCATTTTGCTTCTAGATTACTTCTAATCGATCATAAGAATGATTCCTAGTTTGTTTTGTCCCAGTGGGTGCCCAGACCTTGGGCGGAGTACGCTGGAGCGCCTCCTTTTGTGGCTGAGGTCCTTCGACCTAGGAGCTCGAGTTGGCTGCTGTTGAGGACGTCGATGGGTCCTGTGTGGTACTTAGGCGAGCGCTTGGCTTGTCAGTGCTCTCGGGACGTGTTGACGGTTCCCATCGATCCTCCTAGGACGATGTTCAGGGAGCCTTCTGAGGCTGAGAGGGAGGCTGACTTGGCTGGCGTTGGTGGTGACGCCCTCCTTCTTCCTGGCGAGGACTACTCGGCGTTCCTCTACGGGAGGTTGGCGTACTGGCCGGTTGTGGTGAGTATATTTTCTCTTCTTTATTCTTGATTTTAAAACTAAGATGAAAGATCATCGATTAATGGGAAACATTTGACTTTGCAGGAGGTTGAGGCGGCGGGCATCGAGCCCCCAGAGTACCCCGAGACCCTCGAGTACACTGACGCGACCGGGAGGACGATAATCTCCGAGCTACGTGACTTTGACGTGGCTGTGACGAATGCTGGCCTGGACAATTGGCAGCATCTGATTCTGAGGGTGAGCCTCTAATTTGCATAATTTTTGTGTAAGAACACATTTGGTTGAACTTATTCAATCATTGAGAACTTCTTTTTGAAAATGCAGGTTGCGCTGTCTCGGTTCGTGGCGTTATGGAGGGTGGCCAACCGGCTGCGAGGTACTGCCGTCGAGGTCATCAGGTATGAACCTCGTGTCTATTTCATTCATTTTTTGAATTTTGATTTTCCAACTCTTCTTGTAATTGCTTGAAATGATTGACATGAGCCAATTTGTTGTTTACAGTGGGATCGTGAGCTGGAGCGAGAGTTGGCCCAGTCTCGGGAGGAGACAGCTCGCTTGTTGAGGGAGCTCGAGGTTCGAGACGCCGAGGTTGCTGCTCTCGCGGCAAGAGTTGCGGAGCTAGAGGGCGACCGGCAGTAGTTTTGTTTAGTTGTTGTTTGTATCTTGCACATATGTACATTAGGACCTTCATTTTGAACATTTTGGACTTTTCTTGGGGTTTGAGCCCCCAGTTTGTTGTACATTTCCTTTTTGTTGTATATATGATGGCCTAAGTGCCTTTGCTGCTGGGTTGCGTTGCTTGTATCTGAAGGTTAGCTTTGAATAGGTTTGGTAGATGACGGTTTACGCCGTCATGCTGCCGAAAATTACATAGAAATCACGTAGAACATACATTTGTACATACACACGGCCAGAATTAGCGCAAAACGAATGACTCAAAAATGAAAGCGAAAATGCAAAAATGCAAAAAATTTGGCGGAAATGACCGGATGGTAGGGAGGGTTACCCCTAAAAAAGAAAAAAAATAGAAACCTATAAGTTAGAAATGAAGTGAAAAAAGAAATGAAAGAAATATATAAATGAAATGAATATATATGAATTTTAAAATGAATTAAATGATAATGAAAATTATTTCCTAAAAAAATGAAAATGTACAAGTGTGGTAAAATGACGAAAATGTTGATATTGTCTCGAAATGCGTGCCCGCGGAATTTAGGAAACACGAAATATGGTAACTTCCACGTTTTTACCAAAATAATAACCCGTAAGAATAGGAAATCATTCATTAAGGAATTTAGGAAAGATCCAACGCGGAAAATCATAGAAACCTAGCTGAAGAAGAGGCGCAGCATGAGCTGCGTCCCTTTGAAGAGGCGCAGCAGTCTTTGCGCTGTTCCCAGTGTTTTCGTTACGCGATTTTAGAAAACAGAAATTAGTATAAATAGAGACGTCGATAGAGCTTTTATTCACACAATTCTTCCGTCTCTTCTTCGTGTTATTACATAAAAATTCTTAAAATAAGCACTCATCATGAATACTTTGGAGATTCGTCTAAAAGAATGGACCAACGAATTTTCCAACATGGAGAAATACGACATGGGCGCCTATAATCTTGGATCTTTGTTGAGTTTGAAGCTTATAAAGGTTGTCAAACCGTTCCTAGATGCTTGTCTTGATTACTGGGACCCGAATTATCATGTTTTTGCTTTTCCCGGAGGCGACATTTGCCCATTTCCTGAAGAAATTGCTGCGATTGGTGGATGGGACCCTGAACACTTGCCTGCCATTCCCTCTACTTCGCAAGGGTATAAGAGCAAATTTAGAGACTTGCTTGGATTAACAAGACTTGAGGTGGACCGTTTAGTGACCTCGAAAGGAGTGCGAATGTTGGACTTCATTGACCGATTCATCAACAGGGCCGACCCCACCGTTTCTTATGTTGCCAGGCGAAGGGCATTTGGATTTTGCTTGTTGCATGTGTATGTCTTCCAAGGG
This sequence comes from Silene latifolia, assembly GCF_048544455.1. Classification (NCBI taxonomy): domain Eukaryota; kingdom Viridiplantae; phylum Streptophyta; class Magnoliopsida; order Caryophyllales; family Caryophyllaceae; genus Silene; species Silene latifolia. Next base: position 109,352,969 of record NC_133535.1, read on the forward strand.
CATGTTGATGAAGACTTGAGAGGTGATCCCCGTCTTCTGGGCCTAGTTGAGCAAATGGAGCTGCGCAGGAGCCCAGCTTGTTTATGTCTAGGAGAGATCCTGTTGGGCTTGGATAAATAGGAAAGCCAATCGTGACCTACCGTACTTGGGAAGTCCCGTCATTCTGCAGGTAAAAGAACATCTCCCTTCTTTTTTCTTTTTTTCCTTCTTCTTTTTTTTTTCGTCTTTTGTCTTTTTTTTTTTCGTTTTTTTTTTCGTTTTTTTTTTTCTCTTTTTTTTTTTCGTTTTCGATGTCTAATACCTGCTTTTGGTAGGTTTGACTTATGGAACGGCTTCGATTGATCGAGCCCCCAGTTCATGTTCCTTCTTATCATGCTCGTTCGATTGCGATGAGGACCATGTTGTACATGTTGGACTTCACTCGAGTCTGCAATTATTGGGAGAACAAACTGAAAAGTGATGATGTGTAACACCCCCATACTCCAAGTGCCTTACCAGGACCACTCAGGTATAAGGACGTTACCATCTCGGTTACCCGAGGCAATGATAATCAAATAAACAATAATGAAACGATATTTAAATTGTAATACTTTAGCGAAAGGTTACAATCCAAAAACCAAACCAAATACTAATACATGTTCTCAAAACGGCTGTCTACTGAACTAATTGAAATGTATATAAAAACTGCTAAACTACAGCGGAAGACTTCTATCATCTGATCGTGGCAATCCCAGCTATCCCGGTACTCATGTCATACCTGCTCAATATCTGCTCACCATCCCCGAATGGATCACCGCAGGTTTTCAAAACATTCACCGGGGTCAGTACTATTTACACAAGAGGTATAATTAAAAATACAATAACTAACACAACTCAAACAATCACACACGATCAAACACTCCACTCCATCTCCGTCTCCGACTGTCCACTGGACCAGCCCTGCCAGTGGGGGACCGAAGCCGTTCCCACCTAAGCCCCACTCATCATACCGAGCGATAACCCTGTCCCATTAATCTGCACATCCCCTTCCGTGGCGGGTTCCACGAAGGGTGAAACTAGGGCGTGAAGCCACTCCCGCAAGTGACTCCACTCAGCCGAGAACGCATCTCGAGAACCACAGACAAACAGTCACAGCCACAATCACAACATCGTCTGAATCAACCAATTATACTAATTACAGCACAACACCACACCACATGTAAGTAATACTGAGTAGGGAAACCCTACCTGGAAAACACAATTGTCAGACGATCTCACAGCTGAAGTCAAAAAGGTTCCTCTACGAATCCTCCTCCTAATGATACAAGCACATAATTACTACTATGCACATAATACAACAAGATCCCCAATTCCCAAAATTAGGGTTTAACTAACTTTGACGAAATACAATAAAAACGGTATAAAGGTCTTACCCTCGATGCAAGGATTACAACGGTGTAAAGACAAGTGAAATCCGACCTTCCAAGCTCCGGGATTTGTTAAGAATGCGATTAAGGTGATGAACGTAGTTTGTTTCTCTTCTCACAGTGATTTAGGTTTTAGAAAAGTAATTAGAGTGAATGACGAAAAGATTATATACTTAATCGCATAATTAACAAAACCCGAGAAAACAACCCCCGTAAACCGGCTACTCGATCGAGTAGCCCAGGTACTCGATCGAGTACCCCCCCTACTCGATCGAGTATCGTAGTTACTCGATCGAGTACCCAACAGGTCATAAACTATTTTATTTCGCAAAACTCCCTTACTCGACAGAGTAAGGCCTACTCGATAGAGTACTCCAAGACTCATAAATACGGAGTATTACAGTCTTCCCTCCTTAAAAAGAACTTCGTCCCCGAAGTTCAAACCAACACAAAACAAAGACTCACACTACCACACTCCCGACTCAACAATCGAAACAAACTCAACATAAAAACTTGTTACTAACTCAAACTCAACCCGACTCAACGACAACAACTATACCGACCCCATATAAAAAGGGTATAAAACTCTTAAAAACTCTTTGCGATCATCTCCTACCCCCCTAAAAGAAACAAGGTTACGTCCTCGTAACCAAACATACCTGATCAAAAAGGAAAGGGTAGCGTTCTCTCATGACCTCCTCTGCTTCCCATGTAGCTTCCTCTGTCTCGTGGTTAGACCAAAGGATCTTAAGCAACACTGTCTCACCACTCCTAGTCTTCCTAATCTTCCGGTCAAGGATCTGCTTAGGTACCTCAAGATATGATAAAGACTCATCTAGTTCTATGCTCTCTGCCTCTAACACATGTGACGGGTCACTCACATACTTCCGCAGCTGCGATACATGAAACACATTATGCACTCTCTCTAAAGCAGCAGGTAAAGCCAGACGGTAAGCAACCTCCCCAACTCGCTCTAAGATCTCATAAGGACCGATGAACTTCTGACTCAGCTTGCCTTTCTTCCCAAATCTCATAACACCACGCATAGGAGACATTTTCAGAAGAACCTTATCCCCAACCTGAAACTCTATATCCCGGCGGTGTAGATCTGCATAACTCTTTTGTCGATCCTGAGCTGCTCTCATCCGTTCCCTGATCATCTTAATCTGTTCAACCATCTCATGTACCATCTCTGGTCCTAGAACCACTGCCTCAGCACTGTCGTCCCAACAAATCGGACTCCTGCATCTCCTCCCATATAACGCCTCAAACGGTGCCATGCCTATACTAGTGTGGTAGCTGTTGTTGTAAGAAAACTCTATCAAATCCAACCTCTGTTCCCAGCTACCACCAAAGTCCATCACACAAGCTCGCAACATATCTTCAAGAGTTTTGATTGTTCTCTCAGTCTGACCGTCTGTCGCAGGATGAAAAGCTGTGCTCATCTTCAAAGTTGTACCCAAAGATTCCTACAACTCTTTCCAAAACCGTGATATAAACCTCGCATCTCTGTCAGACACTATGTCCTTACGGACTCCATGTAACTTAAGCACGTTCTTTCGATAAGCCCTAGCCAATTGTGCTTTAGTCCATGTATCTTTCATTGGAACAAAGTGAGCTGACTTGGTCAGTCGATCCACTATCACCCATATCATGTTATTACCTTGTTGGCCCTTCGGTAAACCCACGATAAAATCCATAGAAATGGATTCCCACTTCCACTCAGGTACCTCCAAAGACTGAATCTTACCTTATGGTCGTCGCTGTTCCCCTTTAACTCTCTGGCATGTCAAACAACGGGCCACAAACTCAAATTGTTTCCTTCTTCATCCCAGGCCACCAAAACGTGTTCTTCAAATCCTTATATAGCTTGTCTCCGCCTGGATGTACTGAATATGGTGTCCAATGTGCCTCTGTCATGATTGTCTTTTTCAGCTCCTCATCATTAGGGACACACCACCTACCATCAAACCTCAAACTACCATCTGTGTGAATAGAAAATCGGGACACTGTCCCTTTCTCTACCCCAGCTCTCCACTCAACTATCTTAGGATCCAAAGCTTGTTTACCTCGAATATCATCATAAAGACCAGGCTGTACTGTCAAATCTCCCACAGCATCTCCTCTCTGAATCATATGTATCCCAAACTTCCCCACCTCATCTCTCAACCTCATCAAAGATAGAGTCAGTACACGGGAGTGTACACTCTTCCTACTCAAAGCATCTGCAACGACATTGGCTTTCCCTTCATGGTAGATAATATCCATGTCATAATCGCCAATCAGCTCCATCCACCTCCTCTGTCTCATGTTCAACTCCTTTTGAGTGAAGATGTACTTGAGACTCTTGTGATCAAAAAATACCTTAAAGGTCGCCCCATAAAGGTAATGTCTCCAAATCTTGAGAGCAAACACCACCGCACCCAACTCCAAATCATGTGTAGGGTAGTTCTCCTCATACGGCTTCAATTGCCTAGAAGCATAGGCAATCACCTTACCGTTCTGCATCAACACACATCCCAACCCATTCTTTGAGGCATCTGTATAAACCTCAAAGTTCTCGATCCCTTCAGGCAATGCTAAGATAGGAGCTGTGGTCAAACGCTCCTTTAATGTCTGGAACGCTTTCTCACAACTCTCATCCCAACGGAACCTGTTCTCTTTCCTCATCAAAGCTATCATAGGTCTAGCTATCTTGGAGAAATCTTTCATGAACCGTCTGTAGTATCCAGCTAAACCCAAGAAACTCCTAATCTTAGCGACATTCTTTGGTGCTTCCCACTTTGTCACTGCCTCAATCTTTGCCGGATCCACAGCTACTCCCTCCTTAGAGATCACATGCCCCAGAAAAGCAACTTTCTCCAACCAGAACTCACACTTGGACAGTTTAGCATACAACTCATGGTCCCTCAACGTCTGCAACACGATCCTCAAATGCTCCTCATGCTCTTCCTTAGTCTTAGAGTAGACTAAGATGTCATCGATGAACACCACCACGAACTTGTCCAAAAACTGTCTGAAGATTCTGTTCATCAAATCCATAAACACGGTCGGTGCATTAGATAACCCAAACGGCATTACCACATACTCATAGTGACCATACCTCGACGTGAAAGCTGTCTTTGGTATGTCCACCTCTCTAATCTTCACCGATGGTACCCCGACCTCAAATCAATCTTGGAAAAGACTGATGCACCACTCAACTGATCGAACAGGTCATCTATCCTTGGCAAAGGATACTTGTTCTTCACCGTCACTCTGTTCAGCTCTCTGTAATCTATGCATAACCTCAAACTCCCATCCTTCTTCTTCACGAACAGAACTGGTGCTCCCCTAGGCGATACACTAGGTCTAATGTATCCCTTCTCAATCAGATCATCTAACTGCTTCCTGAGCTCCTCCATCTCTTTAGGACCCATCCGGTACGGTGCCTTAGAGATTGGCCCCGTCCCCGGTTTCAACTCAACGGTGAAATCTATCTCCCTCTTCGGTGGCAACCCCGGAATCTCGTCAGGAAACACATCGGCAAACTCTTCCACCACTGGTATCTCGTCAACTGTCGGACTCTCTATCCGGTCATCTCTCACATGGCACAAAATCAAAGGACATCCCTTCCTCAGATAGGACTTCAACATGATAGCTGCAATCAACTTAACTTTGGGTTTGACTAAAAACCCACGATAAGACACAGTAACACCCTTAGGCCCTCTTAAAGACACTTTCTTTTGATGACAGTCTATCTTAGCTTTATACTTTCCCAGCCAATCCATCCCAACTATCATCTCAAAACCGTTAAGAGGAAACTCTAGCAAGTCTACAGGTAGGTCGACTTGCCCAACTATCATAGACACATCCCTAAACAACGTTCCACAAGATACAGACTCTCCCGAAGGTATAAAAACTTTCTCACTTACAGACTCGTAAACTCTCAAACCCAACTTTTTAACATGACTTGACGATACAAACGACTGGGAAGCCCCTGAATCAAACAAGACAAAGGTATGAATACCGTTAACAAGAAAGGTACCAGTGATAACATGTGCATCCTCCTCAGCTGCTTTCTTGTCCATCATGAACAGCTTTCCACTGGTCTTCTGTCCACCTCCCTGGACAGTACTGGCTGATGTGGCCGGCTTAGCACCCGATCCCTGGTTGTTGTTGTTGTTCGTAGCTGGTTTCTGATAAGAATTACCGCCGTTGCGGTTACCTCCACTCTGATAGCTCTGGCTCCCCCGGTTAGACCATGATCCACCTGGTCTGTTGCTCGCATAACTCTGTGCCGGTCCCTGAGAATAACTTCCCCGACCCGTTCCCTGAAAAGCTCCAGATACACTCGTGCACTCATGTCACTTGTGGCCGACACCGCCACAGCCAAAGCAAGTCATACCCCAACTGTTACTGCTACCCCCACGGCCACGCCTGAAGGAAGCCCCAAAGACTAAACCCCGACCCAAATGAGAAAACCCTTAGCTTGATTGTGGTTGCCTTTCTTATGACTAGATTGGCCACCACCCTCACTCTCACCTTTCTTTTCTCAACACCGGACCTCTCCCGAGCCATCTCCACTAACCTCTCGGCCCTCCCGGCTCTCTCATAAGCGTCCTTAACATCGATAAGGACTCCTACAAACGACTTATCCATGATCCTAGTGGTCAACCCCTCTCAAACCTCGGCGCGATTCTCATCACTCAATCCCATGTCCTCGGATACCTTGACTTCTCATTAAACTCGCTTATAGTACTCAACCACGGACATGTCGATGTCATCTTGAACCCGTCGAACTCCTCCCTCAGCTTGCTTCTCACATGCTCTGGCACAAACTCTTTTCTCATAGCCCTACGTAACTCATCCCAAGGTATAGCAGGTAAGCCTTGGTTAGCATACATCTCTCTGGCACTCACTTTCACCTTATCCCACCACTCACCACCGCCTCTCTCTCGATAGAACGCAGCTTGCTCTACCCTCATCTCATCAAAGACAAAGGAACCAGTCCAATATATTCTCCATCTCACGATGCCGCTTATGTCAAGAAGGTTTGGTTCCCCGGTGCCTTTGTACTCCTTTGGGTTGAACCTAGCTATGTAAAGGCTGATCTTAGAGTGATCAACCTCCTTATCCTTATTCACTTTCTTTAAGGCCTCCGTAAGAGCATCCTGGTGCTCCAACATCTTAACAATATCATCCGTATTCATGGACTCAGCTCGCACATAGTAAGCGTTTCTCTTAGGCGGCATCTTGAAGCTATATATAAGAAAGGGTAGACATAAACACATGTACTAAACCTCAAAACACGAAAACAGGCTACCCAGGTGCTACTCGATCGAGTGTCCCAACCTACTCGATCGAGTAAGAGGCTACTCGATCGAGTGCCTCCCATACTCGATCGAGTACCTCGACTTCAGAACACAAACAGACCTTCTGACCTCTAACATACTCGACCGAGTAGACATAAACACATGTACTAAACCTCAAAACACGAAAACATGCTACCCAGGTGCTACTCGATCGAGTGTCCCAACCTACTCGATCGAGTAAGAGGCTACTCGATCGAGTGACCCCCTACTCGATCGAGTACCCCTAGTTACTCGATCGAGTACCCTAAAACTCGATTCTGGTCGTAAAAACGTCAAAAACCCACCCGATCAAGTCAGTCCCACTCGATCGAGTCATGCTAACTCGAATATGCTACCCGCATGCTATGACATATTCTAACATGTAAAACAGCTTATAAACACGATATCATGTCCTCATTATGCATACTATGCTACTCAACTGTTCATGCGATTAACAAACAATTATATCATGTTATTAATGCCACATAGTAATCACTCAACATGCTTCTCATTCCAACACGATTCTATACATATATGTATATATCTCTTCAATTTCATTCATATTCTCAACTTCTACTTCAAACATCCAACATTTACAACACACCTCATCACATCCACACACCAAATAACAAACAACACATATGACGCGACGTGATATTCCCCCCACGTGACCGGTTCAAAATTGTAGGGCGAGGTCGCGACTTTAGGACGTCTCCCAAGCCTTTGCATTAGCTCCTACAACCTTTATCCCGGGTTCATTTTAATTTACTCCCTATATTCATTGGGTTCATTGGTTACAAGTTTCGGGATCGTCGCTCGATACCATTTTGTAACACCCCCATACTCCAAGTGCCTTACCAGGACCACTCAGGTATAAGGACGTTACCATCTCGGTTACCCGAGGCAATGATAATCAAATAAACAATAATGAAACGATATTTAAATAGTAATACTTTAGCGAAAGGTTACAATCCAAAAACCAAACCAAATACTAATACATGTTCTCAAAACGGTACATCTCTACTCGAACTAATCAAATGTATATAAAAACTGCTAAACTACAGCGGAAGACTTCTATCATCTGATCGTGGCAATCCCAGCTATCCCGGTACTCATGTCATACCTGCTCAATATCTGCTCACCATCCCCGAATGGATCACCGCAAGTTTTCAAAACATTCACCGGGGTAAGTACAATTTACACAAGAGGTATAATTAACAATACAGTAACTAACACAACTCAAACAATCACACACGATCAAGCACTCCACTCCATCTCCGTCTCCGATCGTCCACCGGACCACCACGCCAGCTGGGGGACCGCAGCCGTTCCCACCTAAGCCCCGCTCATCATACCGAGCGATAACCCTGTCCCATTAATGTGCACATCCCCTTCCGTGGCGGGTTCCACGAAGGGCGAAACTAGGGCGTGAAGCCACTCCCGCAAGTGACTCCACTCAGCCGAGAACGCATCTCGAGAACCGCAGACAAACAATCACAGCCACAATCACAACATCGTCTGAATCAACCAATTATACTAATTACAGCACAACACCACACCACATGTAAGTAATACTGAGTAGGGAAACCCTACCTGGAAAACACAATTGTCAGACGATCTCACAGCTGAAGTCAAAAAGGTTCCTCTACGAATCCTCCTCCTAATGATACAAGCACATAATTACTACTATGCACATAATACAACAAGATCCCCAATTCCCAAAATTAGGGTTTAACTAACTTTGACGAAATACAATAAAAACGGTATAAAGGTCTTACCCTCGACGCAAGGATTACAACGGTGTAAAGACAAGTGAAATCCGACCTTCCAAGCTCCGGGATTTGTTAAGAATGCGATTAAGGTGATGAACGTAGTTTGTTTCTCTTCTCACAGTGATTTAGGTTTTAGAAAAGTAATTAGAGTGAATGACGAAAAGATTATATACGTAATTGCATAATTAACAAAACCCGAGAAAACAACCCCCGTAAACCGGCTACTCGATCGAGTAGCCCAGGTACTCAATCGAGTACCCCCCCCACTCGATCGAGTATCGTAGTTACTCGATCGAGTACCCAACAGGTCAGAAACTATTTTATTTCGCAAAACACCCTTACTCGACAGAGTAAGGCCTACTCGATAGAGTACCCCAAGACTCATAAATACGGAGTATTACATGATGGTCCCTTGATTAGGTGGATCGTACGATGGTGGCACCTTAAATCTGTCACTGGAGTGTCTTCTTTGGATCCTACTCGATCTGTACGCATTCCTGGCTTGGAATTCATGGTGTGCATCTTCCCGGAAAGGCTGATGAGACAGGTTAGGCTAAAGCAGACTATCCCGAAGCTTGATACCGTCCCGCAGACTGCCGTGGCGCTTACTACCGAGAGCCGAAGGGAGTGGGCCATTAAATAGGCCCAAAGAAACATGTGGTTCTTGAACTCTTCTGCTAATGCCTTATGGGTGTCGGATTCTTATCTGCGATGGAGGAAAGTTACTACCCCGGATGAGCGCAAGAGATTGAGGAAGCGCGAGCCCGTTGACTACAAGGTGCGCGAGGTGGAAAAAGAGAAAGAGAAGCATTTAACCGAGGGAGAGGAAGAAGCCGGGTTCCGAGTTGTTCATCCTTCGAAGAAACCGAAGACCTCTCCTGTCGTGGAGATGGTGATTGGCAAGAATGGGAAGTCTAGGCCTCGAGAAAGACCGTCGGTGATTAGGTCCGAAGTGGCGCAAGAGCGTCCAGCTCGAGGTCGTGACAAGAAGTATGACAAGAATGACAAGGACAAAGGGAAGATAGAAGAATAGCCCGAGTCTTTACTATTATTTATTATTATTATTATTGTTGTAATAAAAAAGTGGGGTTTTTAGACTCCTAGCCTATTTTATTTATTATTATGTAGCGTATTATTATTAGAAAATGAATGAAATAAAAAAGGTTAATTGGTTATGAAACCGTTGTGATTTTCTATTTATTATTCTTGTCGAATTCCAAGTGCAATGCAGATGTCCTTCTATTTACATTTTTGAAATAATGGGTTGTATCCTGTAAAGGATTGCCTACGTATTCATTAAAAATAAAATCAAACCCTTGCGCGTAGTTCGAATAAATGTAAAGGAATAATTGTTCTAAGCAAGAGCTTGTAATGAACTTAGAAAATAAGCATGAGCTTTTTGCTTACTCTGAAGGTGCAGTTTAGTTTATTCGATGATATGAGGATGACAAATTTGTCAAAATGCAAGAGCAAAGTGATATTAGCTTATTTTAGCTTGGTCAGGGGCCGTTTATTTAGTGCCACAAGAGCGACACGTGAGGTTACGCGAGGCTCGTTTTTGTTCCTATTCTAGGCATAGTACCGTTTTAGTTGGTCAAGGTTTGTTGGGTTGGAAAACTCATTCCCATCTAGGTCTGTGATTCTAACCGCACCCCCTGTAAGTATGGATTTGACTAGAAATGGCCCGGCCCAATTAGGTTTGAATTTTCCTCGTGGGTCAACAGGTAAAAGAGCTCTAATCGACTTGAGTACTAAGTCTCCTTCCTTGATGTTTCTTGGCCTAACCCTTTTATTGAAAGCTCGTTTGATACGTGCTTGATATGTTTGGACGTTATGCAAGGCGTGTAACCTACGTTCATCCAGGAGGATGAGTTCTTCATATCTATCCCTCTTCCAATCGGCTTCTGGGATTTGACTTTCGAGTAGAATACGTAAGGATTGTATCTCTAGCTCGATTGATTGTACAGCTTCCATGCCGTAGGTCAAATAGAAAGGAGTAGCCCCAGTGGGCGTCCTAAGAGATGTGCGATATCCCCACAGAGCAAAAGGTATCTTGCTTGGCCAATCTCGAGAGTTGTCAATCATTTTCTTGAGAATTGTGACAACGTTCTTGTTTGCCGCCTCTACCGCGCCATTAGTCTGAGGTCTATAGGACGAAGAGTGGTGATGCCTAATTTTGTACTTGGCTAGAAATTGCTCAGTCTCAACTTGGAAATCTGATCCATTATCACTAATGATCTCATGTGGGCAACCGTATCGACAGATGATGTTGTTTTATATGAACTTTGCCACATTTTTGGCCGTGAGACTAGTGTAGGAAGACGCTTCTACCCATTTGGTTAAATAGTCGATTGCTACTAGGATGAATGATGTGACCATAATTAGCGCATATTTAGTCCCCGAATTAGCCTTGTTCCCATGCTTTTTAGTGCATATTTGGGTCATTTATTGTCTTTAGTTCTTTGTTTTGCATATTCTTTGAGGTTTTGTGTCCTTGGTAGGAAATGAGTGTAAACCTTGCATTTTCATGGCAAAATGAGGCTAAATTGATTGAATTCAATGACCAAGCATCAAGGAGAGACAAGATTAGAAGGCCTTTGTACATATTATAGTAGATGAGCAATGTTGAGGAAAGATCCTTGCATCCCCAAGGAAATCCCCAAGGATTTTACGAAGAAAAGGGAATAAAAGAAGAAGAAACAAGACTGAGGAGCAATCCGTGCGGATTGTCCTGAATCCGCCCGTCCTCTACAGCACAATCCGTGCGTCTTCCTTCAAAGACGCCCGGGCAGCAGCCACCAGAATCCGGCCGTCTTCTCCCAAAGACGCCCGTGCCCAGACCGTGGAATCCGCCCGTCCCGACACCAATCCGCCCGGATTCCAGTCAAGCACAAATCCGTTTCTTTAAGCTTCAAAGAAAGAAGCCCTTCCTTCGAAAAATACCGGCGTCTCCCTGCTCAAGTCTAAAAAGTGTAATTACTAGTTTAGCCCTTAGTTAACCCTAATACATCCACCTAATTTCCACTATAAATACCCCATTAGTCTAATTAGAAGAGCATGTTCTTCTTATCAATTATTAGAGTAGTTAATATTAATCAAATCCCTCTTTAGTTTTGTAATCAACAATTAATCAAGTTTTAATACAAGTTTTATTTCCTTAATCTCTCTTTTGTTCATCCTTTATTTTGGGTAATTGAAGATTATTTGGGTTATTATTGGGAGATTGACAACCTCTCAATCAAGCATCAAGTACTTCTTTTATTCTTTGTTTTATTATTGGAATCATTAGTAGGTATAATTCTCTTAATCCCTTTTTAATTATTACTTTCATTTGTTCATCATGTTTCATTTTGTTGGTATGATTGACAACCTTGCTAGCATGATCAACATGATAATGAGTGAGTAGTGACCTAGCTAGGGTTAATGGGTAATTAGGGGAAACCAACATGGGGAATGATTCATGCTTAAATTAATATGCTTTCATGGTTTATTTGCTTGCTTGTTTTGATCTCAACTCATGCACATGTTATGTTTGATGAAATGCTAAGCCTATGAATCCTTGCATTTTATACCCATCACCTATCTTTTCAATGAGACTTGTAAGACATAAACCAACTCGAGTCTCATTAGACCATGCATGTTGTTGAGTAAGGAAGACTAAGTCGACTTGTAGGTGTTGTACAATCTAATCGATTCGGCTCCGGGACCCAAACTTTCCTAGGATTGTAACATATAACCCAACTCAATCCATCACAACAATAATTGCTTGCTTATAATTTGAGATCATGTTTGTATGATCAATTCCCATGATTCCCCTATGACCCCATGACACCCTAGTGCTTTTTATCAATTGTTTACAACCCTTTCAATTCATCTTGCTTATTTACTTTCATTGCTATTTAGTTTAGTGACCTTCTACATCAATCCAAATTGTGACACCCCTAAGACACCACTAGTTTCAATAGAAATCTCATCTCAATTCCCGTCCCTTGGGATCCGACCTTTACTTGCCTCTTTACTAATTGTAGAGTTGTTTGTGAAGCTATAAATTGTGTTTTGGTCTAGGTGCTCCTAACGACAAGTTACCGAAAAGATTTAGTCCAACCAAAAATGGCGCCGTTGCTGGGGACGGTGTTAACTTGATTTAGATTTTCTTATATTGTTATTAGTTGTGTATTTCTTTGCCTTGGGGAAGTAAAACTCCTCAAAGTTTGTTCTAATTGTTTTCGAGTTGTTTTATATTTTGCATGTCTAGAAGGTCACAAGGTGATTTGTTACCTTTTGATCGTGAAATTGAAAGAACTTTGACAACCAATAGAAGACTTGCTAGGAGTAATTTGAGAGGTATTAGTGAGGTTGTAGATATTCAACCAACTATTGAGTTCATCAACCCTTTTTCAAGAGAAGGTGAGGAGAACCCAACACAAAATACCACACAAAATCAACCCACAATGCCTAAGTTTTCATCACATTCCGTACCCACCGAGGAGAACCTACCCAATGGTACTCCCACACCACAACATTTGACCGGAAATTTTATTGCTAAATCCGCCTTTATCCAATTAGTCGAAAGGAGCCAATTTGGGGGGATGCCTAGTGAAGACCCTCATTCTCATATGGAAACCTTTTGTGACTATTGTGATGCGATTGCTCAAACCGGTGTAACTCATGACCAAATTCGATGGGTCTTATTTCCTTTTTCTCTAATTGGCACCGCGAAACAATGGTTGAAGGGCCTTGATAAGGCCACTCTCGGAATTGATTCTTGGAAGAAATTGGCTCTAGCTTTCTACAAAAAATTCTACCCACCGGGAAAGACTAACATGCTAAGAGCTCAAATTACGGGTTTTAAGCAAAGGGATGAAGAATCTTTGTATGAAGCTTGGGAGCGGTTCAAGGGAATTTGTCGCTCGTGTCCTCACCATGGACTTAGCGAGTGGTTCTTGGTACAACAATTTTGGAACGGTCTATATGAAGATTCAAGGAACATTCTCAACATGGGATCAAATGGAATGTTCACCGAAGTTGATGACAATCAAACTTGGAACAAAATTAAGGAAATGGCGGTCCATAACTCACAATATAGTAGACCTCCAAGGCTACTAGAGGAGGAAAGCATGAAGTTGACTCTGTTACTCAATTGGGTGCTCAACTTAGTGCTCACATTGACACAATCAATTTGAAGTTTGAAAAAGCTATGGCTAGACTTGAAGAAGCCTCAAAATCACCAAAGCATCATGTTAATGCCATGACGGCATCTTCATCAATCCCAAGTGGGATATGTGAGAATTGTGGAACTTTGGGACATGACCAAAGTGAATGTAGGGGAACAAATGAACAAGTGAATGCTTTCCAAGCATACAAGAGTGGTACCCCTTATTCCAACTATTACAATGAAAACACCAAAGTCCATCCAAATCTCTCATACAAAAGCCAAAATGTTCAAAACCATCAAACAACATACACCCCACCTCCCATGAGAAACCAAAATCAAAGACCCTTTTACAACCAAAACCAAGGTTACCAAAATCAAAATCCATACAATCACCAAAATGACCAAGGTTTTGATGTTCAAAAAGCGGTCCTCCAAATGCAAAAGAATCAACAAGAATTTTTCACTCAAATGTAAAAAGATAGTCAAGCAAAGGAAACCACCATCAACAACATTCTAGCTCACACCAAGATGTTGGAAACCCAATTGACTCAACTAGCATCTTCAAGCTCACAAAGACAAAAGGGGCAATTACCGCCTCAAAGTAATCCCCCAAGACATGAAACGGTTAGTGCCATTCACTTGAGAAGTGGTACAAGTTATGAAGCACCGAAGAAGCAAGTTGAGGATGAAGTTATTAAAGCTAGTGATAAGGAAGAAATTGTGCAAAACTCCAAGGATGGAGAACCATCAAAAGAAGAAATTTCAAGGAAAAATGAAGACAAGGTCAAGGAGAAGGAGCCCATTTTGATTAGACTTCCTTTTCCAAGTCGTCAAGCCAAGCCCAAATTTGATGACCAACTTGGAAAGTTTATGGAAATTGAGAAGAATTTGGAAGTCTCAATTCCTTTCACGGAATTAATCAATCACGTGTCGGCCTATGCGAAATACATGAAAGACATCCTCACAAAGAAGAAGTCGATCCGGAAACTTGAGACTATCGCCTTCACTAAGGTGAGTAGTGCAATACTTCAAGGGAGTTCACCTCCAAAACTAAAGGATTCGGGAAGCTTCTCAATACCGTGTACCATTGGCGACACCACGATCAACAAAGCCTTATGTGATCTAGGGGCTAGTGTGAGTGTTATGCCGTACCCGGTGAGTAAAAGGTTGGGGATGGGAGAGCTTAAATGCACCAATATCACACTCCAAATGGCCGATAGATTGACGAAGACACCATTAGGAATATGGGAAGATGTTCCCGTACGAATTGGGAAGTTTTTCATCCCGGTGGACTTTGTCATTGTTGATATGGAGGAAGACTCCAACATTCCAATCATTTTATGAAGACCTTTCTTACACACCGCGGGTGTGGTGATTGATGTAAAACATGCTGAGCTCACTCTAGAAGTGGGAGATGAGAGTATAACTTTTAATCTTGACAAGACTATGAGAGCTCCCCGTTTACATGAACCGTGTTTTATGATCGATCATTATAGTCAGAAGGATGAAAAGAAGAAGTCGGAACTCCAATTGAAGAAGAAAATTGAAGATGCTCCATTCAAAGAGCAAGTGAATTGTGACAAAGAGAGCTTGCAAAGCTCACCAAAGTCAAGCAATGAAGAAGATGGCCTTATTGGCCAAGAAAAGGAAATGGGAGAGTTGTCTCCACCAAATCAAGAGATTTTCAATGATCAACTTAATGAAGTTTGTGGTCTTTGGGACGACGAATTTGAAGGGATTTTTAATCCCTACATTGGTAATGCCATCGATCAAGACCGACAACAAGGGCCAAGGTCCATTGAAGACCTTTATCATGACAATGAACAAGCGTTTGATTACTTTTTCAAGGTGTTGAGCAACATCAACAACACCTTGAACATGCCCCCTTGACATCTCATCAAGAATGAGAGTTTGGTGGAGTCCTCCCTAAACCACCATTTGTAAATATTTCTAACTCCCTGACTTGCGTTTCAATTCTTATATTGCATTTTTGTTATTTTTGGATTTTTATACTTTGATCAAGATAATTATCATGTTTGAGAGAAGTGAGGGAGGGACTAATAATTTCA
Source organism: Silene latifolia (assembly GCF_048544455.1). Taxonomy (NCBI): domain Eukaryota; kingdom Viridiplantae; phylum Streptophyta; class Magnoliopsida; order Caryophyllales; family Caryophyllaceae; genus Silene; species Silene latifolia. Next base: position 109,368,704 of record NC_133535.1, read on the forward strand.
ATTAATGTGTAGTGCTTTAGCTTAGTGTGGGGATGGCAATTGCCTAGGCTATCCATGCCTTAGTAGTGCCCCCACAATGAAGAACACGATATATGAAGAAGAATGGAAAATGACAAGGGATATGCGAAGTACACGGATGGAACTGAATCCGGGTAAAAGGGGTCGAATCCGAGCGGATTCAGGAGAATCCGCCCGTCTTCAGGCAATCCGGGCATATTGGGTAGAAGACGCCCGTCCATCATGAGCTGAATTTTTGAAATTTCTGACTGTCAACGAATCCGAGCGTCCTGCATTGAAATCCACCCGTCATCAAAAATCCGCCCATCCTGAAAGGAAGACGCCCGTCTTCTTGGCTGAGGAAAACAAGAAAAATCCCTGTAAAGGAATCCGCCCGTCTTCTGTAGAAGACGCCCGTCCCGCGTTTGCAAATCCGAGCGTCTTCACTGAAAGACGCCCGTCTTTAGGCGAGAATTTCTCAACCCAGAACAGGCCGAATCCGGGCGTCTCGAGCAAAAACCGCCCGTCTTGCCCCTGCATTTCAAATTTTTCGGGTTTTTATAAACCCCCTCCCACTTTCATTTCTTCATTCCTTCACTCATAACACTACTCATAAACCCCATAACTTCAAAACCCTCATCCTCTCCATCACAAAAACAAGATTCCTCAACAACATTCACCAAAATCAAATCAAAACATCCTTTTAACAACAAATCAATCACTCCTCTTTCAACAAAAATCAAAACCAAGCACAAAATCTTCAACCTTTGAGTCGATTTTTGAATTCATAAAGGCAAAGCCTTTCATCTTTAAATCGATTTGGGTGCACTAGAAATTGAAGATTTTTCACTCTTTTCTTGGTTTATTCATCAATGGCAAGGACTAAGGGAGCAACAAAAGCAACAAAGGCAAAGGCACCAAAGGCAAAGGCACTCTCATCAAGACAAAAGAGTCTTCAAGAAAAGAAAGCATTGGCTATGGTGGTAGCTAGCCCAAACTTGGAAGTGCAACAAGAACAACCTCCCATGGGAACAACAACATCTACTACTCCGGAAATTGCTCAACTTTCGAATTATCCGGAGGTAATTTTCATTTCCAAATCCCATAGGGACACTTTTGCCAAGTTTGCTAGAAAATCATTTCTATCCACCAAGTTTATTTGTGAAGATACCTTAGATAAGTTGGGTGTCCTTGAGCAAACTAGAGCCTTCTTTAAAGCCATGAGGTTGGAGAAATTGTTTGAATCAAAAGAATTGACATACCCCTCCCTTACCTTAGAATTTTTGAGTTCTTTGAAAGTTAACAAGGTTGAGACTAGGGAAAACATCGAGTTCCGCCTAGCTAATGTTAGTTGGTGCATCTCCTTTGAGGAAATGGGTAAAGCTTTGGGTCTTGATGATTCACCGAGTTATTTTAAGAATGTTGGCAAGTATGACCCCGACCCTCTTTGGGAGGCGATTTCCGGAAGGAAATTTGAGGACTTTCATGCTAGTCGCGCTCTATTAGTCCACCATCCGGGCATTAGAGTGTGGCACAAGGTCATAGGAAACACCATCATTGCAAGAAAAGACACCAACCATTTCACCAAACTCGATTTTGTTCTTCTTGAGTCGGCTTTGAACATTGGAAGGGAACACACCAAGCCTTTCAACTCTCTAAGGCGTTTGGTGGATAGATGGCTAAATATTGATTGTGGGAAGAAAGGCACTACCGTTATTGTGAATGGAGGCCTAGTCACTATCCTAGCTAAATACTTTGATCCAAACTTCAACAAGGATAACAAGTATGAGGCGAAAGAGGGTGGTCATCTCATTGATATTAATACTATGATATACAAGTACAAGTGGGTTACCCATAACCCTCTTGACACCAAGTATGGATGGCTCACTAGTGAGGCTAGATCTTTCACTTTGCCTTCGAAGATTTGTCGTTTAAGTGTCCACCGGACCAACTATCTACTTCCTCTTTCAAAACAGGCCGAGTACATTATCCGACAACAAAAGGGTGAAATTGAAATGCCCTCCTCTTCCATTGTCACACCACCCTATCCTTTTGAGTACCAAGAGTTCAAGCCCGAAGGTGTTGAAGCAAGAAATGATTATTTGACTCTTCTTAAGCAAGAGATGCACAAGCAAGATTTCGAGGGTCAGAAAGATGCTTACTTAGCCCAATATCCACCCCTCCTTCACTTAGCTAGGCAAGGACTACTTGACCCTTCATATCCTTTGTCTAGTTGGGCGGATAGGGAAGTCTTCTTTCCGAGTGCATCTAGGGTTGTTCCGGGTGATAATGAGGTTGTCGGTAATGAAGAGGTTGATGATAACATTGATGAAGAAGCTAGTGAAGAAGGAGAAGAGGATGATGAGCAAGGTGAACAAGAAAGTGAAGAAGAAAGTGGTGATGAGTCCACTTCTTGTGAGGAAGATGATGATAGTGATGATATGATGGAAGATTAGCAAGCTTTAGAGGCTCCTACCCTCTTGAGGTTTATCTATTTCTCTCTTTGTTTTATTTATTTATCTTGATCATTATATTGTTGGAGTAGTCCTAGCACCATAGAGGACTAACACCTCGGCCCCATTGAGGTGTTCTCATTTTATTGTTCCCACCTTTCAAAATCAAAAATGACAAAATTTGTTTCATGCATTGCATAGTGTGTGCATGAACTACACCCATCCTTAGGACATTAGCAATAATGTCTAACTCGGTTTGGGGAAGTCAATGCATACACAACGGGAGGTAATCTAAATTATCCTCTCCGTCATAAACAAAAACTATGCATCATGTAGTGTAGATTAGTGTAGCTTGCATTTAGTGTAGAAATCGTGCATCATATGTGCATAATTTCCCATCATTTTGGCCATTGAGGACAATGCCCATATTAGTGTGGGGATGGGAAATTCTAACTTAACTTTATTCAAAAATCCAAAAAAACTAAAAAATTTCGAAAAAATCATAAAAATTTGAAAACTGGAAAAACCAAAAACAAGTTTATTTCCTTTTTAGTGTAGTCGTGTATATATTGTTGTATATATTGTGTTTGTTCTATCCTTGTTCACATTGATTGACTACGCCACATCCGAGGCATGAGGATCATGAAGACCGCATGGTATGATCTTTCCAATCTCCTTTTTCCTCTTTATGTTAATGACTATGTGGCTTTATTTTGATTGATGCGGTACAACAATGTGAACTTAGGACTTGCATTTAGTTTATATGTCATATTAGTTGGTAGAATCACTTGCATTAGGATGTATATATTAGTTGCATCATGGAATATAGTTGCATTTAGATGAAATATTTTGAAAAGTGCCTAATTGAGAACTTTGACAAAAGCAACTAATTCATTACAAATACTTTTTCAACTTAAGACTTTGCCTACTAGAATGGTTGTAAAACACCCTAGATTGTGTCATACTAGTGTCTTTTGACCCATGACCCAAAGCCTAGTCAAGGGTTTGCATGTGAGTCACCTATTCCAACCCCGTGATGCGATGTGGACTTGGTTAACTTGTCTAGGTGACCTTGATTGACCTTGTGGTAAGGCAACCCAAAAATACTTTCTATCAATAAGTTTGAAGTGCTCATTTCGAAAATTTTGTTATGTGGAAGTAATTTATTGCCAAGGAAACCTCAAATGTTATGAAATGTTGAAATATTAAGAATTTTAGTTGTTTTGATGGAGGCGTACCACTTCGATGTGCTTTGGAGAGGGATCCATTGAATTGGGCCCCCACACGGTTGTGAATTCAACCGCCCAGAGACAGAGTGACTATCACCCCGAAAAGCAATTGTCTAGAGGTTAACCGGTTGCCTAATAAGCGATTGGCGAAAGCAAAGGACACTAGCCCGGAAGGGACAAACCCCATCTTAAATTTTTGAAATGAGAAAGTTAAATGAGGTCAATTTTTGAATACTAGTCATATCCACCCTTTGGTTATAACGATTTGAGCATTTCATTCCCAAAAAGCCTTTTTGTCAAGCCACTTTGTCGAGCTTGGGACGATCCATGACCTTTAATTTTGTAGAGAATTCGAGACTTGTCATGTCATATGCTACTAGCATCATAGGGATCATCATTCCACCACCATCCGATCGCTCTTGACGAAAGCATTTGGAAATTGAGGACGAAAGTAGTCTAGTTTAACACCATTTGGAGGTGATTTAGTGCCATCCTCTTAGCCTTAGTAATTTGTTGAACAAGTATTTGTGAAGGATTATATGCTCTTAAATTTGTTCCCCTTTTAGTTGCCTCCGCCACTTGATGAGGAAGTGCCTATTCCTTTTGTAGATGCATCCATTATTTGATTTTGTGTGCTTAATGTTTGGATGTGTCGCCATTTTGGCAAGACCCACCTTGCCTTGCAAGAAGACATCCTACCTCATGGTTGTCTTGTTGTGAGTTGAAGGGGCGGAGTGAGACCCACTAATTGTCTCATATCGGCTATGTTATTAGGTTAGTTTAAATAATGGTCCTAGTTTTTGTCACCTCTTTACTCGGGACGAGCAAAGGTTCGGTTTGGGGATATTTGATGTGACCATAATTAGCGCATATTTAGTCCCCGAATTAGCCTTGTTCCCATGCTTTTTAGTGCATATTTGGGTCATTTATTGTCTTTAGTTCTTTGTTTTGCATATTCTTTGAGGTTTTGTGTCCTTGGTAGGAAAGGAGTGCAAACCTTGCATTTTCATGGCAAAATGAGACTAAATTGATTGAATTCAATGACCAAGCATCAAGGAGAGACAAGATTAGAAGGCCTTTGTACATATTATAGTAGATGAGCAATGTTGAGGAAAGATCCTTGCATCCCCAAGGAAATCCCCAAGGATTTTACGAAGAAAAGGGAAGAAAAGAAGAAGAAACAAGACTGAGGAGCAATCCGTGTGGATTGTCCTGAATCCGCCCGTCCTCCACAGCACAATCCGTGCGTCTTCCTTCAAAGACGCCCGGGCAGCAGCCACCAGAATCCGGCCGTCTTCTCCCAAAGACGCCCGTGCCCAGACCGTGGAATCCGCCTGTCCCGACACCAATCCGCCCGGATTCCAGTCCAGCATAAATCCGTTTCTTCAAGCTTCAAAGAAAGAAGCCCTTCCTTCGAAAAATACCGGCGTCTCCCTGCTCAAATCTAAAAAGTGTAATTACTAGTTTAGCCCCTAGTTAACCCTAATGCATCCACCTAATTTCCACTATAAATACCCCATTAGTCTAATTAGAAGAGCATGTTCTTCTTATCAATTATTAGAGTAGTTAATATCAATCAAATCCCTCTTTAGTTTTGTAATCAACAATTAATCAAGTTTTAATACAAGTTTTATTCCTTAATCTCTCTTTTGTTCATCCTTTATTTTGGGTAATTGAGGATTATTTGGGTTATTATTGGGAGATTGACAACCTCTCAATCAAGCATCAAGTACTTCTTTTATTCTTTGCTTTATTATTGGAATCATTAGTAGGTATAATTTTCTTAATCCCTTTTTAATTATTACTTTCATTTGTTCATCATGTTTCATTTTGTTGGTATGATTGACAACCTTGCTAGCATGATCAACATGATAATGAGTGAGTAGTGACCTAGCTAGGGTTAATGGGTAATTAGGGGAAACCAACATGGGGAATGATTCATGCTTAAATTAATATGCTTTCATGGTTTATTTGCTTGCTTGTTTTGATCTCAACTCATGCACATGTTATGTTTGATGAAATGTTAAGCCTATGAATCCTTGCATTTTTTACCCATCACCTATCTTTTCAATGAGACTTGTATGACATAAACCAACTCGAGTCTCATTAGACCATGCATGTTGTTGAGTAGGGAAGACTAAGTCGACTTGTAGGTGTTGTACAATCTAATTGATTCGGCTCCGGGACCCAAACTTTCCTAGGATTGTAAGATATAACCCAACCCAACCCATCACAACAATAATTGCTTGCTTATAATTTGAGAACATGTTTGTATGATCAATTCCCATGATTCCCCTATGACCCCATGACACCCTAGTGCTTTTTATCAATTGTTTACAACCCTTTCAATTCATCTTGCTTATTTACTTTCATTGCTATTTAGTTTAGTGACCTTCTACATCAACCCAAATTGTGACACCCCTAAGACACCACTAGTTGCAATAGAAATCTCATCTCAATTCCCGTCCCTTGGGATCCGACCTTTACTTGCCTCTTTACTAATTGTAGAGTTGTTTGTGAAGCTTTAAATTGTGTTTTGGTCTAGGTGCTCCTAACGACAAGTTACCGAAAAGATTTAGTCCGACCAATGAAACAGTGACCTCCTGTTCCGGCTGGGGTTATCTTCCCTATTATGTCGATTCCCCAGGCAGAAAATGGCCAAGGAGATGTCATCGTATAGAGCAATGAAGGAGGGACATGTTGTACATTCCCGAAGATTTGGCAATTGTGACAATGTCTTACGTATTTGATGCAATCGGATTCCATTGTGGTCCAATAGTACCCCAAACGTGTGATCTTCTTTGCCATCAGGGGCCCACTCATGTGAGGACCGCATTCTCCATCGTGGACTTCTTCCATTACTTTCCGCGCCTGTGAATGATCAAGGCAACGTAGGATTACACCAAGAGGTGTTCTTTTGTATAACTCTCCTTGCATGAGAACATATTGGGAAGCTAGTAGGCGTATAGCACGTTGTCCCCTTTTGTCCATATCTGGTGGATAGGTGCCGTTGAGCTTAAAGTTTAGGATTGCTTGGAACCAGGGTTCCTGTGCGATTTCCTCTTCATCTGTGATTTGATGGACATAAACTGGCTCTGACCGTCGTTCGATGCACAAAGGCATTTCCACCATGTCATCTGGCATATTAATCAAAGATGCAAGTTTTGCAAGAGCATCCGCAAATTGATTTTCTTCCCGAGGTAGGTGTAGATAAGTCACGTGATCAAAGAATTGGGCAACTTGGTCTATTCTGGCTTGATAAGGTGCTAAGCTTTCGCTTCGGATTTTCCAGGATCCCGTAACTTGATTGATGATCAGGGATGAATCCCCATGTACTCGGAGGTTTTTAATGCCTAAACTCACTGCTGCTTGTAGTCCAATGAGACAAGCTTCGTATTGTGCAGCGTTATTTATCACCTCGAAGTCGAGCTTGACAGAGATTGGTGTATGCTCGCCTTCAGGAGAAATGAGCAACACTCTTATTCCAAATCCTCTTAAGTTTGATGCTCCATCAAAGTAAAGGTCCAAGGAGTCTACATCAGTTTGGAGTATATCCTCGTCTGGAAATGACCAAGTATCTATTGTTTGTGCATCATTGATGGGATTCTCTGCGAAGAATTCGGCAACAACGCGCCCTTTTATAACTTTCAGGGGCACGTATTTGAGGTCGAACTCTGAGAGCATCAAAGTCCATCTTGCTAGACGTCCGTTGAGGACGGGTTTCTCGAAGAGGTATTTGACTGGATCCATTTTGGAGTATATTATGACGGAGTAGCTAAGCATGTAATGGCGTAGCTTCTTTGTTGCCCACACAAGAGCGAGGCATGTCTTTTCGAGTTGTGAGTATTTGCACTCGTACTCCAAAAACTTCTTACTAAGGTAGTAGATAGCCCTTTCTTCGTTTCCTACGGTCTGAGCTAGCATGGCACCCATGGCTGTTTCGGTTACTGTGAGATATAAACCAAGAGGTTGATCTCGTTGAGGTGGCATGAGCACTGGTAGTTTAGCCAATATCTCCTTGATTCGGTCAAATGCCTTTTGACAATCATAATCCCACATGGCGTGGTCCGTTTTCTTAAGCTTCTTAAAGATAGGTTCGCAAATCATGGTGAGTTTCGATATGAATCGACTTATATATTGCACTTTCCCTAGGAATCCTCTGACTTCTTTTTTTGTTTGAGGTTGTGGCATTTCGATCAGAGCCTTGATCTTGGAAGGGTCTATCTCTATACCTCATTGGCTAACGACGTATCCCAGGAGTTTACCAGATGTTACTCCGAATGCGCACTTCTGAGAATTGAGCCTCATGTTGTACTTTCGTAGCCTTGCGAAAAATTTGCGAAGGTTCGCAATATGCCCCTTTCTATCCTTGGACTTGACAATCATGTCGTCTACGTATACCTCAACTTCTTTGTGCATCATGTCATGTAAGAGTGTAGTTTTGGTGCGTTGATATGTAGCTCCGGCGTTGATTAATCCAAACGGCATGACCGTATAGCAATAGGTTCCCCATTGAGTGACAAAGGCGGTCTTATGCATGTCTTATATGGCCATCTTGATTTGGTTATAACCCGCATACCCATCCATGAAGGATAGTAATGCGTGGTCTGCAGTATTGTCCACCAATATGTCGATGTGTGGTAAAGGAAAGTCATCTTTAGGGCTTGCTATGTTTAAGTTCCTAAAATCAACACAAACACGGATTCTCCCATCCTTTTTGGGTACAGGTACTATGTTGGCTACCCAGTCAGAATACTCGGAAACTTTGATGAACCCGGCTTTGAATTGCTTATCGACCTCTTCCTTAATCTTGAGAGCCCATTCCGTTCTCATTCGACTAAGCTTGTGTTTTACAGGTTTGAAACCTGGCTTAATCGGGATTCTATGTTCGGCGATATCCCTGTCGATCCCTGGCATGTCTTTGTAGGACCATGCGAAGATGTCTTTGAACTCGTTTAGGAGGTCTATGAAATCGGCCCTTTCGGTAGAGCTCAAGGTAGTCCCTATCCTAAGTTCTTGGGGTTCTAGTTCGGTTCCTACATTGATGGGTTCGGTGTCTTCTATTACTGGTCCCCCTTCCCCTTCCTGTAGTATCTCTTTGGCTACGTAGGGAGGTATTTCAATTGAGTCTGGGTCTTGGTCATCCTCAGTATCATCGCAAACAGAATTGCACTCAAGATAACACAAAGAGTAAGCAGAACCTGATTTATTCATATTAAAGTTTGAGAAAAGTTGAAACAAAGAAGCCATCTGATCTGTGGTCAGTGGCGGCAAAGGGACAGTGGTTGGGACATTTCCCGAACTACTGTTACTACTCGAGGCTAGGCTAGGAGAAACAAAGGGAATGGGGATGACGACAGGAGGAGACTCCTTAGCGACTTCTCTAGACTCCGACTCTGACTCTGACTCGAACTCATCGTCTTCTGGTTCTCCTTTGAACATCTCTCCTTCTCCAGTGGTGAGCTTGAAGAGTCTTCCTTGATTATTGGTCCACTTGATTGATTTTCTCCATCCTTTCTGCTGGTTCACGTTTGTTTCTATGATTAACGCGGTAGGGTTGAAGTGGTCGTCTTGAAGTATCAAGGTAATGATCTCATCCTGCGCGGCTCAAACGAATCGATCCTCTCCAAACAATAGACTAACGGCTTGTTCATCTAAGCAGGGTGCTTGACGGGTTTTGACGGTAGGAACCGTTTCTGGAGGGATGAAGTAGCAATCGTGAAAGATCTCGATTCCGGCTAGCTTCCTCTCGAGATAATGTCAAGGCTCGGGAAATCCGTGAAAGAGTTATAGACATCCTTCCTTAACGAAGTACCCGTTTAGGGTAGGGAGATAGGGTCGCATTTGGACTCCTAAGTACTTACGGTTTTGAACTTGAGCAAGCATCTCGAGAACTTCCTCTTTGGTGGGTTTGTACCCTAGTCCAAGTGGTATCCTTTTTGAGTTGCCTTCCTTGTAGGGCGCGAAGGTGTTTCTTCGGATAGGGTTCAAAGGCATTCCAGGGAAGTATCCCTGGGATTTGAGTATGTGGTTGACCACCAAGTTGGAGTAGGGATCATAGTATAAGGGTGCCAATTCACTTTCTATGACACTTATGCTTTGGAAGCCCCCAAGTTCATATACTGGATCTGCAAGGACTTGATTGTTCGATTTCTTTTCGATTATTGCCTTGATGGGTGACAAAGTGATCATCACTACTTTGCCATTTAGTGGGATCTTGATCTTTTGATGAAGGGTGGATGTCACCGCTTTGGAAGCGTGAATCCAAGGTCTTCCTAGAAATATGTTGAAGGAAGCTTCAATGTCCACTATTTGGAAGTTAACCTTTCGCTCAATTGGCCATGTGGCTATCGTTAGGTTAACGAGTCCTACTACCTTTCGCCGTGTACCATCATATGCGCGAACACCTTGATTGGTAGGGGTCCAATCCGACTCTTTCATGCCTAATTTATATGCCGTTTTGAGGGGTATGACGTTGATCGCGGAGCCATCATCTACCAAGGTCATTGGCACGTTCTTCTTTAGACAAATGACAGTAATGTAAAGAGCGAAGTTGTGACTAGCGCCAAAAGGTGGCAAATCTTCATCTGAGAAAGTAATAGGATAACTTAGCTTCGGTGATTCTTGGAAGACCAAGTTGACTACCTCTTCGGGTGTGGAGTTATGTGCTACATTTAGCTTGGCCAAAGCTTGCAGTAAAGCTTGGCGATGTGGGAATGAGCTTGCTACTAATTGCCAGACTGAAAGATCAGCCTTTCTCTTCTGTAATTGCTTGAGCAAATGATCAGTGGAGTCATCTTCGTTATCATTTGGTGTGACAACGTTGGTTGGACCATTTTGAGTAGCATTTTGATATGGACGACCCGAACGAGTTAGGTGGTCCACATCTTGGTCTTCACCATTTTGGACTATTTCTTTGACTAGGGAGTTTTCAATGAGATACTCGTCCTCATCATCATTGGCCCAAACTCCATTGATTGTAGCTAGTTCCCTCATTCTCATGATTTCGTCTTCTAGTCGTATGATTTGGTCAACTAGTTTATCGACCACGGCGACTATTTCTTGCATAGTGGCGTTTTGAGAGAAGATTAGTGGCACATGCTCCTTAGGTGTTGCGTTGGGGTCATGTAAAGTTGTCACCACGCTTTCCAATTCCCAAACTTGCCTATCCACACTCCTTGCCCATGTGATGAAGTCGGAAATGGTAGGGGAGATGGTAGAGTATAACCCCTCATTCTCGATTGCGTAGATTTCATCTTCAACTGGAGAAATGAGATGTGAACAATCTAAGGTAGATTCGTCACTTGTAATCACTAGAACTCCAAGAGGATTCTGAGTGTTGTTGGGTTTACCTCCCGGCGGTATTGGTAGTCGACCATCTTCAATCATGTCTTGAAGCACGTTTTTCAATTTGTAGCATTTTTCTGTGTCATGCCCCTTACCCCTATGATATTCGCAGTACGAGTTCTCGTCCCAGAATTTGGATTTCTTTTCGGGTTCGGGAGTAGGTCCTATGGGTTGGAGTTTGCCTTGTTTCATTAACCTTTTTAGAGCGTTAGAGTAAGTATCCCCAAGATTTGTGAATTTCCTTGGTGGGGCACTTTTCTTGGATGGCTCGAGAAGGTTAACTTCATCGGTCTTGCTAGTGGAGCCGTATGAACGACTTGTTGAGCCTTGATATCATCGACCTACCGTTTTGGACAAGAGCCCTTTACGGATGTCATCTTCAATCCTTGTCCCTAGTATGGTTAAGTCCTTGAAAGTTTTGATGTTTTGGTATCTCAAATGATTGGCATAGATGGGTTTGAGATTGTCCACGAACTTCTCCACAAGGATAGCCTCATCCGGGCGTTCAACTAGTTGGGTACTAGTCTTCCTCCACCTACTTAGGAAGTCGGTGAATCCTTCTTTGTCATTTTGGGTAAGAACCTCTAGAGTGCGCATGTTAACTTGGATTTCGGCATTATCCGCATATTGCTTAGCAAACTCGATCGCGGCATCTTCCCAAGTAGCGATCTTCTTGTGTTCTAAAGAGTAGAACCATTGCTTTGGGATGGTGTCAAGAGATGAAGGAAAGATCCTTAAGAACATCTCGGGTTTGATGCCTTTGATAGACATGTAGTCCTTGAAGGCACGGATGTGGTTCAAAGGGTTTTCGTGCCCCTTGAATTTAGGGATATCCGTCATATTGAAGTTGGTTGGCAATTTGGAATTGACGGCCTCATACTTGCGATTATTCTCCCTATATATGTCATCCCCTTTAAGGTACATCAATTGCTCCTCCAAGTATTGGAGTCTTTTCTCGGCTACAGTTATTCCCATGAGAGGATTTTCGTCCTTGGATTCACTCGCGAAGTCACCTACTACTTCACTTTCATGAGGAGGCAACCTCCCCTCTACGGCGTAGATCCGGCCCTCGATGGTGTCAAGGCGATCATACACTTGGTCTTGGGTAACTTGGATTTGAGCTAGTGCGGCTAGGATTCGATCATTACCATCTTGAAGTTGGTTGAAGTTCACGTCACTTTCAGGCATCTTGAAAACTGGATAAGAGATCGACGACGAATCAAAACACGATCGACCATTCTAACACAATTTCTAAGAGAAGAAAAGTTTTAACTCGTGAAGTGTGTGTGTGCCACTTATGTTGAGTGGGCTTTGAAGAAAGACAAGGTTTTGAAAATGTGTATCCTAGTCAACCGTAGTGTAGTTGTAGGAGTGGACTCGAAGTGAGGTTTTGAAATGGGCTTGGGCCCGGATTTTGACTCGACAAACGAACAGAGTTTCGATTGGGTTTTGCGCTAATCAATGGCCTTTTTCGAAATTTTTCATTTAAAAAGGGTTTTGATTTTTACAAAAATCGTCATGGTTTCGTTTAGAAATGGTGATCACGTAAGATACAAACATTTATACAAGCATTATAACGGGATGCTGAGTGCATTTAAAAGGGTTTTGGTTTAAAGGGTGGGTTGCCATACCGAACCATCAAACCCGAAATCTGTGGAGAGGCTCGTACCAAACAAGAGTAAGGCCGATTCCTAGTCCATTTCCTCAAGTAGTGAAGGCCCTTGATACAAACAAGAGTAAGCATCATGGTATGGATGACATCAATCGCTATCCATCCTTAGGCCCAAATAAGAATTAGGACCGTTTAGACGGGACGATTGGTCGAATGGGTTGGGTTAGGCCTAGGAAAGCCGAATAAACGATCTAGGAAGACCGAGTTATGAAAACCGATAATTGTCTTGTACAAACTATTCCCTAACCTTGTTCAAGTTTCACCCTTGGCTACACGTAAGTGTATTTTCCCCAGCGGAGTCGCCAAACTGTGGACAACGGGGGCCCACGGGGGCGCTTGGGAGAGAGAACAAGCGTTTGCATTTGTTGGAGTCGCCACCAATTTTTATGGGAAATTGGAACCGTTCGAATACCTCGTGCCATGTGAAGACACAAAGTAGAGACATGAACACCAAGCAATCATTACCCTTAGCATTCTATGTCTAGAATGACTCTCGTGGATGCCAATGAACACGGATGTTCACAGAGATCTGGAGTAAGGGGTGAGGGTACGTATTAGGAAGCTCTTTTGATCGAACACCTAATCCCGCCTGCCTCGATAGCGGCCTCTACTAAAGATTAGGGACATCATCTATACTCGATATATCGTCGATTATATGCATGCAACGCAACATCCAAGTTTTGATCCTAGCATGTGAAGATTAGACTAAGTCGGTAGACAATTAATTAGCATATAATAAATGTCAAAGTAGGATTTAAGGTTCAATTACATGTGAAGCCATACAAATGAATCATACAAATGCGATAAAGAAAATTACAATAAAGAAAATTACAATAATGAAAATTACAATAATTACAATGGGGTTAGTGATTTACGTCGAAAATACCTTTAAAACGGATAATTTGAGAAAAAGAAATAAAAGAAAGAACTAAAGAACACATCAGTAGGCGATAATACGGATAATAGTCAATTACACGTAAGCTAATTAAACTAGGCCAGGCAACGACGGAGTTCAGAGACAGAAATCATCCTGGAACAGGCGCAGCAGGACTGTGCCCTTTGGAAGAGGCGCAGTAGTTGTTGCGTCTGTTCCAAGGGTGAGTTCTGGCTGTGAAGCCGGAACTGCAAATCGTTAATATTAATTGGTAAATTTAATGATTGATTACGATATTTGACTCGGATGAAAGTGATTAATAGGTTATTTACATATGATTAATGGTCATGAAAGCAACAAAACATGGATGAGACGGATGCAAACGAATTAATTACATGAATGATTGATTGATTAGTGACATAAGTGAACAAAATAGGTTAAACATGACGAATTAATGACGAATTAATGATGAATATGGCAAATAAACAGATGAAAAAATATATCAATGACGAATTCCAGAAACTCAATATGAAAGAATCGAATTTCTACAACCCGAATTGATTTTAATGACGAAAACCCGCAAATATTGGATTATAAGGGATTTAAGTCAGATTTAACGATGAATTAAACATGTTAGTGGTGATGATTAATATACATATGAAATTATGATGATTGTAACAAAGAATTAACAAAACAAATGAAAACGAATAAAAACAACAACGAATTACAGAGGACGAAGGAAGAAGAAAGGAAGCAGGAACTACGGCAGCCTCACGAAGAGGCGCAGCAGGCACTGCGCTCCTTCGAAGAGGCGCAACAGTTGCTGCGTCCTTTCTCGACGGTTGTCTTCTGGAAATCCGTAAAAAGGGTTTTGAACGAGGTTTTAGAAATCGGTTTTAAAGAGATGTATTCGACATAAACCTTACATTAATGATACAAAAGGTAAATAACAATAAATAAAGAGAGATTTACACCCTCAGACTTACATGTTTGACGAAACGAGATGAACTAAGTTATCGATTAGTGATGCTCGACTGGAATGTAGACGAAAGTGCCCTCATAAGAGGAAAACGATTAGATTAATTAAGTTGATTGATGTGGAGTTGGTCAAATTGGTCGGTCATGAAAACGAGGCTGGTACTCAGAAAGATCCGAGCTTACGTGGTCGAATGTTCAAGCACGTAGACGCCAAAAAGTAAGAACAAAGGTCTAGAATGCAAAGGGAGAAGAGAAGAGTGGACACTCGCGTGAGAAATATGAGAAGCGAAGGCTCCTATTTATACTAATCACGTGAAGGAATTAGAGTTTCGGAGAGACTTTGGAAGTGAATCTCGGAAAGATATGAAAAAGATACGAGAAATACGCAGAAAAGGACCTGGGAAGAGGCGCAGCAGGCACTGCGTCTCTTGGAAGAGGCGCAACACCTGCTGCGTCTGTTCCCAAGTGGTTTCCTCCTGCGGAAGAAAGATTTCCGTGTTTAAGTTATGGAATGACGGAATAATTTGGTTTTCCTTAATCTTTTGTATGAATATTACGGGAAATTGTTTACCAAAGATTAAAGATTGTGAAATATTTATAAAATATGGAATAGAAATATTCGGAACATTCCAGAACATTCTGACTCGGGATTTAGCGATTATCAGAAAATGAAGACGGTTTTAGGCCCGGACTCCAAATGTACTCTAATTACTGTCAAAACGACCGTATCGGCACGTAGATGATAACTAAGAAGTAGATATCAGTGTTTGAGCAATCACTTGACGATAAACTTACGAACTGTCACAAATCGTTCCGCGTACCAAACATGCGGCCCAATCATCACCGGGTGGTTTGCGAGGGGTGCAGAAATGAGGTATCTACACCATGGAAATTTCTTTGGAAATATTATAACACACATTGCACGAGACTCAGCTCT
This sequence comes from Silene latifolia, assembly GCF_048544455.1. Classification (NCBI taxonomy): domain Eukaryota; kingdom Viridiplantae; phylum Streptophyta; class Magnoliopsida; order Caryophyllales; family Caryophyllaceae; genus Silene; species Silene latifolia. The sequence goes on from NC_133535.1 coordinate 109,384,191, forward strand.
TAACGTCCCATTCATACTTATGGCTTGCATCTCAACATAAGAACAGATGGGAGCATTAGCCCCGGCGATCATAGCATAACACATTAAAATAAATACGCAATCAAGGAAGTAGGATGACTAAGTCAACCAATTTCATATTAACTCGACTCAACAAGTGTAAGACATATACTTAGTATGAACTCACAAGACAACCACATAGACTCCAACCTCCTGGTAGGACGACGATAATAATACGGTCCTAGTCTAAACCTGGATTCAGACTCTCGGGATGGACGTCACCCTATTCGACATGCGGTGACCAATCCGCATCCAAGACTCGATACATGGCACAAAGACCGTAACCAAAGGCCAACTAACCCCAAATCGGAAACATGGCACACATACCGTAACCAAAGGTCCGAAGAGGCGGAAGGATAACCCAATCCGGAAATATGGCACACATAACCGTAACCAAAAGTCCGAAGGGGTAAATAAGGAATGTCAAGTCATCACACTATGTAACACGTCACACTCGAGTCACAAATAAGAGCAACAATAATTCGCATTATCATAACATAAACAAGTCCTAAATTGACCATTTACCAATCATAAGAAGGATGCATAATTAAATAAATGATTACTAGAAGTTATAAGTGAAGAGAAACCATAAGAGAACTCCCACCCGGGTGGGGACCAAACCCGAACCATTCATAAGCATTAGAAGAAAGAGTAAGAAGCATATGAAGTATATCATGCAAAATAACGTATAAAAACACTTAACTTAACCAAGTAGATGATCACTTGATAAGAAAACAACCTTAAAATGAATGTTGTCCACAATGAGTTGAAGCTCAAACTTTACAGCATTTAAAATGTCGCTTCCCGAAAATTCTGTCAAGGATGAGCTTCGGCTCATTTGCACCAGAATTTAAATAACACCATTATAATGAAGAAAATCAACCAACACACCACCAATTTTACCCAAAGTTGCTTCAACATCATTGTTGGACACATAATCAACCTCCAAGAATCAATTATACAATTAAAAACACGAGTCCACAACATACAACATTCATAAATTACTCCATGTTTATGAATAAGACTTAATAAGGTAAACTCAACATAAAGATTCCATCTTTTTCATTCAAAAGCTTAGATCTCAACATACCCACATACTAAATCACCATTTAAGACATTTCACAAAAACCATACTACCAACTTCATCATTTACAATATTAATCCAACAAATAATCTCATGACATAATTAAACATGTCAACTAAGTACGATTAAGATAGATTTTTCTCTAATTAACATATGTAAACAACCCATTTCATCCAATTGAACAAACATGTGACAAAAGACTAGGAATCCCTCAAACAACCATAAGACGGTTTCACACACCCATTTATCCAACAATGAACATGTGAAACATGTAAAGATTTATCCTTTAACACACACAAGAGTAAACTACAACATATAAACACATAAAATTGACATAATGTCGAGTAACCCATCACTGTTACCTTTTAGCCCTTAATCTCTAATGGAATCGTCTTACTTGCAAGAATCCACTTTCGGGTCAACTAATCTTTCTCCAAGAAAGATGGAGGGCGATGAGAGGAAGAAATAGACGCGAAAATCACTTGATTCGGATAAGAATCGAGCAAGTTATGGTGTTTTGAAGATTTGTAAGAAAAATGCGTAAAAATGGTGATGGTTGTTGAGGATGGTGTGCTAAAATTTTGAGAAAAGAGATGTAGTTAGGGTTTCCTTCATGATTTTTATGAGGAGGAAAGAGTAGTATGTGAGCCCAATAGTCATACTAGGCCCAAAATGAAAAATTGAGTCGATATACACTAAAATGCGTCTCAAACCTTCTACAAACTTAAGACGGATATTATTATCATTATTATTACTATCCGACTAAAAGTATATTTTTACATAAGTTAAGCTTTAAAATATAATTAATTAAAAATCATGCTTAAAAATGAAATTAATTAAATTAAATAATTTAAAATATGAATAAGACAATAGAATGGTTAATTAAATTATAAATGTCAAAATGGAAAATTCGCGGGTGTTACAATCACCCCACCTTTTAAAAAGTTTCGTCCTCGAAACATGAAAGTAGAAAATGAAGGGTTATAAACACAAAGTCGGACTTTTGAAATCGGCAACCAAAACATTAAAAGGTTACTTATTGCAAGAATTAAAATTTCCTTCAAAAGTTTCAAGTAGAGTTTTCCAATAGCACTAGATTCACCTCAGAGGGACGTAAGTGTTCTCGTTGCGCATTCCAGAACATCACATTCCAAATCAAAGACAAGGCCAAATACCGAGTCATTTGCAGAAATTCGAAATCAAAATACTTCCAAAAACATTTATAGAGAGTTTTCAAAAGTATAAGTCTCATTCATGGAATGAAATTGCTCTTGTCGTGCACACAAGAGCGCTAACTTTCCAAGTCAAGGACAAGTTCAAAACAAAATCATTCGCCGATAAGCGTAGGTCAGGTTATCAAACGCCTTTAATAACGAGTCCTAACATCCCATCAACGTTAAAACCCAATAAAAATGATAATCCACTCAAATTTTTCTTTGCAAAATCAAAAATAAAAATAAAAGTTTTCACTTTTAAACTCAAAAAGGAGTAAAGTTCTTGAAAGCATAACTTCAAAATTTGACAAGGAGATCATAAATAGATCAAGGTTAGTTAGAAATTGAGCAAAATTAAAGCAATCTCGAGTTTAGCAAACAAAGATCATGATAAGGAAGTCTATACTCAAAGAACAAAAAGGGAACTAGATCAAACTTTCATTTTAAGACTTTTGAAATAGTTAAAGTTTTATAAAAGTAACATAAACTCTTAACAACGAATCAAAATGGTAGCTTGAATTGTTTAGAAATTGTTCGAATTGAAAAGTATCTTAGACATCAAATACAAAGTACACTAAGAGAGTCCAAACTTAACCGACAAAAGAGCTATGATGAACCTCCAAAGGGTAAGGGTCGAAGTAAGGTCAACAAGGATGTCAAAGATAGAGTTTCGTAGATTACGAGTATCAAACTTGAAGGAGGAGCACGACGAAGCGAGGAAGAGAGGTATGAACGGTAACGCTTATGGTAAAGGAAAAGGGAGATTAGACAACAATGAAACGCCAGATACCTAAATCTCAAATAATAACATCATTCTAAGCGGTTCCAAAAATTTCCTAACAACAAAACTCATGACCATATCACTCCCAAGGATTTCCTCAAACACTTACGTTACTTCACCCTAAGCTATTTTATAAAACGAGGTACTTCACTATAAGTGTGATTTCACCACTCCAAATCATCAAACATCTACTAACAACCTCCACGAGATCAAGGTCAAAGCTTCTAATAAAGCTATACTCATATCCAACTAGTGTCAACTAGGAGTTTCTCAAAATGGTAAAACCCTCAATCAAAAATCCAAATTCAAAAGTTCTTTTGCACATTCTATCATCCCAAAGAGATCTTGTTATACTCTCGAAACCTAAAGCATAGATGGTGACATTCTCCAATTACGAGACAACCACCCAAAACCTCTAACTCATCCCAGCTCAACATCTATCGATCCCAACTTATAATCACATCTCAAGAACTCTGGCTACTAATCCTCATTACCGCAAAGTGGATACCCAAATGAGATTCCAAGACTAGCAACAACTCTCGCCTAACATGGCTCTTATGTAATCATCACAACACTCATAAAAGTATACCGACTATGCTAACCTCAAGCTTAACTCAAACTTCCAAGTAACACTTTCATCACCAATGGCCAACAACGTCCTATAGGTGTTTCCTTCCGAGCTTTAAATTTCCAGAAATGGTTCCTCAAATATTCCACAAGGTTCTCATTTCAAAACAAGGTAGTAACATGCCAATCCAAAAACTCCTTTCATGAAAGTCCACTCTACTACGCTCTTTTGAGAAAGATGCATAATCACCCAAGTTTGAAAATTCAATAGGATCTCGAGTCCTTCTATCCTTTTACTTATTACGGATTCCCAAAAGCGGAACTACACTCAACTACAACATCATCCCATCATCTCAAGTTCTCAATACAACCTCAAATGTTAAATCCATAAGGTTAACAAAGACTTCTTAATACTAAATCTCTCTCGACTCAAGAACTCTCAAAAGCCAACTAATATCAAATCACATCACCAATCCATTATGGTCATCAACATCCCAAAGTATTTTCTTTCAAATCCGATATCATAGAACTTTACTTACCATCGAGTTCTCAAGAAATAAGGTCTTAGTTGTAACAAGACTTTACCACCTCCTATTTCCTCATTCTAACACCATAAATTGAAACTATGTTCTTCAACTTAACATTTGGCGTCAACCATACCATTATCCTTTCTAGCTTCCAAAACAAGCGCTAAGACTCTCCAATAATTTAGCTTAGTCTCACTCTCATATCATACCTCAAGTAGTAATCAAGATCACTCATTTAGACCAACTAATAATCCCACAATTATCATTTCTCATATGGTAACATCTACATTATCAAACCCTCATATGCAAAGTGATTACGCAAGCCAATCATAAACTCGACTTACTCAGTCAATCTTACATCTTCAATTCCACCATTCAATTTCACCCATTTTAAGTCAAGCACTAGGCACTAGTATCCAAAGACACGTCTCACTACACTTCCCAAGCCTTTCCAATAACATAACCTCTCAAAACAAGGGTTATAGGCCAACCACAAACAAACTTCTCAAAGCCAAATTTTCCAACCAAGGTTAACATCCCACAAAAGGAATAAAGCTATCTAGAAGGCATCAAGGGAGGATAAGCAAGGAACGAATGACAAGTTGGGAGGGTACAAGAGTAACTTTCAAAGTAAAATAAAAGAGAATTTAGAAGAAGGATAAGCACCAAGAGGTAAAGAATAAGGCAAGGTACACAAAGAATGAGAAATATCTCCGAGGAAGTAGAAGCATCCTTCAATAGGTTGAACAAATCTTCAATCTTCGGCAATAGGCACCAAGTCTTGATCGCCATAAGGTAAGCGCACGGTTATTGATCGAAGGGCAAAAAAATCATTAATTGACAATCAACAAACATGTTAGAACCTACCAAAGGCATACACAAAGTGACTACCAACTTAGGTCCTTATTTCTATCCATCTCTCATTTATTATTTAAGGTCAAGCTCAAAATTAAATTCGGGGTACACGTGTGTGCGTCGGGAGCAACATTGGCTCTGATACCAACTGTGACACCCCTCAATAGGGCATCAAAAGAGAACTAATAAATCTAAGCGGAAAATACGAGACTTTTAAAACTTTTTAAAGTTTAAAGTGAGAAATCCACCATAAGTGATCAAACAGAAATGAAAAGTAATATAATTAAGTTTTACAATTTAAAACAAAGTGCGTTGGGGAAAAGATATCCCACGAATAAGCACAAGTCTAAAGATAGGTGAGTCTAAGAAAACGATAACTAAAGTCCAAGGGTCAACGTTCTCGCTAGCTCACACGTCTCCCCCATATAATCCGCATAACAAACCTGTCATTCATGTAAACATGAACGCCACAGTCAGTGGGGAGTAACTCAGGGTTCTCCCAGCCACAATATGCCAAAAGAGACATAACGAAGAACTCATATAAGGCAAGACATGATAAAACGGAATACAATTCACTTGAACGTATAAGCATGGGATCATTCATTTTAGAATAATAAGAGAAACAAGATAGAGTAGCAATGAGGATGTCATAGGCATATTTACGTAAGTAAAGTAAAGGAAATAACATAGATGCGGTTAATTAATCAAAAACACGAATTCCATTGAGATTTGACATATGCAACTATCCAAATTATAAAAGATCAACATTTAAGTCATGTGAGGTAGAATAATGAGTAGACAATCATCGGAATGCATATAGATGAAAACCATGGAAATTTCTTTGGAAATATTATAACACACATTGCACGAGACTCGACTCTTAACGTCCCATTCATACTTATGGCTTGCATCTCACCATAAGAACGGATGGGAGTATTAGCCCCGGTGATCATAGCATAACACATTAAAATAAATACGCAATCAAGAAAGTAGGATGACTAAGTCAACCAATTTCATATTAACTCGACTCAACAAGTGTAAGACATATATTTAGTATGAACTCACAAGACAACCACCTAGACTCCAACATCCTGGTAGGACGACGATAATAATACGGTCCTAGTCTAAACCTGGATCCAGACTCTCGGGATGGACGTCACCCGATTCGACATGCGGTGACATATCCGCATCCAAGACCCGATACATGGCACAAAGTCCGTAACCAAAGGTCGAGTAACCCCAAATCGAAAACATGGCACACATACCGTAACCAAAGGTCCGAAGAGGCGGAAGGATAACCCAATCCGGAAACATGGCACACATAACCGTAACCAAAGGTCCGAAGGGGTAAATAAGGAATATCAAGTCGTCACACTATGTAACACGTCACACTCGAGTCACAAATAAGAGCAACAATAATTCGCATTATCATAACATAAACAAGTCCTAAATTGACCATTTACCAATCATAAGAAGGATGCATAATTAAATAAATGATTAATAGAAGTTATAAGTGAAGAGAAACCATAAGAGAACTCCCACCCGGGTGGGGACCAAACCCGAACCATTCATAAGCATTAGAACAAAGAGTAAGAAGCATATGAAGTAAATCATGCAAAATAACGTATAAAAACACTTAACCAAGTAGATGATCACTTGATAAGAAAACAACCTTAAAATGAATGTTGTCCACAATGAGCTGAAGCTCAAACTTTACAGCATTTAAAATGTCACTTCCCGAAAATTCATCAAAGGATGAGCTTGGCTCATTTGCACCGAAATTTAAATAACACCATTATAATGAAGAAAATCAACCAACACACCACCAATTTTACCCAAAGTTGCTTCAACATCATTGTTGGACACATAATCAACCTCCAAGTATCAATTATACAATTAAAAACAAGAGTCCACAACATACAACATTCATAAATTACTCCATGTTCATGAATAAGACTTAATAAGGTAAACTCAACATAAAGATTCCATCTTTTTTATTCAAAAGCTTAGATCTCAACATACTCACATACTAAATCACCATTTAAGACATATTTCACAAAAACCATACTACCAACTTCATCATTTACAATATTAATCCAACAAATAATCTCATGACATAATTAAACATGTCAACTAAGTACGATTAAGATAGATTTTTCTCTAATTAACATATGTAAACAACCCATTTCATCCAATTGAACAAACATGTGACAAAAGACTAGGAATCCCTCAAACAACCATAAGACGGTTTCACACACCAATTTATCCAACAATGAACATGTGAAACATGTAAAGATTCATACTTTAACACACACAAGAGTAAACTACAACATATACACACATAAAATTGACATAAGGTCGAGTAACCTATCACCGTTACCTTTTAGCTCTTAATCTCTAATGGAATCGTCTTACTTGTAAGAATCCACTTCCGGGTCAACTAATCTTTCTCCTAGAAATATGGGGGGCGATGAGACGAAGAAATAGACGCGAAAATCAATTGATTCGGATAAGAATCGAGCAAGTTATGGTGTTTTGAAGATTTGTAAGAGAAATGTGTAAAAATGGTGATAGTTGTTGAGGATGGTGTGCTAAAATTTTGAGGAAGGAGGTGTAGTTAGGGTTTCCCTCATGATTTTTATGAGGAGGAAAGAGTAGTATGTGAGCCCAATAGTCATACTAGGCCTAAAATGTAAAATTGAGTCGATATACACTAAAATGCGTCTCAAACTTTCTACAAACTTAAGACGGATATTATTATCATTATTATTACTATCCGACTAAAAGTATATTTTTATATAAGTTAAGCTTTAAAATATAATTAATTAAAAATCATGCTTAAAAATGAAATTAATTAAATTAAATAATTTAAAATATGAATAAGACAATAGAATGGTTAATTAAATTATAATTGTCAAAATGGAAAATTCGCGGGTGTTACAAGTGCAATATCAGAATATTCGAAGGACGGGAAAGGTCTATCCAAACCTTTTTCAAGGCCATTCAAATCACAGTAAGCTTATATGGAGGTGGTAGAGGCTTTAAACACATGAGACAAGTTCTTGCATTACCAATTTTGTTTAAATATGTATAGATAGTGGATGGGAATTATATTGTATAGGGGATATATTCTTTGTATGAATCTCATGTAATCCTCAGTTTGGAAATATATGAGAAATACCATTCTTAAAAAAAATCATTAATAATGAATAATAATAATAATAATAATAATAATAATAATAATAATAATAATAATAATAATAATAATAATAATAATAATAATAATAATAATAATAATAATAATAATAATAATAATAATAATAATAATAATAATAATAATAATAATAATAATAATAATAATAATAATAATAATAATAATAACTAAGAAGAAGAAGCTTACTAATAATAATATTAAAACTAGTAATTATACTAATTTGAGTGATTAACTAGGTAGCCACCACGAGCTACGGTTCACCATCAATCTTAATTAGGTGAAATAATGGAGCACCGATTTGCTAGATTGTTGTTCAAAGTCTAGCCGTATATAATCCTAATTTGAGTGATTAGTTAACCACCACGAACCATAAACAATCCTAATTTAATTAATTAATTAAATAAAAATCAACATGCCCTAATTTCATCTTTAACAAACAAATACATTTGATTGATTAATTAAAACTCAAAAAATAATATTAATAATTGATAAACAAGTAAATTAATTTATTAATTGGTAAATTAGAATCCATCTTTTAAGTTTTAATCATTTGAGCAATTAAATTAAGTTTTAGAAAATGTTGATTTAAGACTTCATTTGGTTCAGTTTTGGGTGAAAGGGTATAAAATAGAACGTTTCGGAAAAAGTTAATGTGAAAAAGTAAAGTTCGTATATGAAAAAACAATTAGGTATTAATAATAGTAATATTAAAATTAACATTAACAATGTTATTAATATTATTATTATTAATTAATATTAATAATAATAGTAATTATATTAATTACATTAATATGAATATTATTGATTTTATTAACCATAATATTAATTTAATAACAATAATGAGGATGATTAATTAACAGCAGCAACAACAATAACAACAACAACAATATTAATATTAAATAAAGAATATTAATAAAACCTATTAAGTTTAAGATAAGCATAATTGAAATGAGCTGAATTTAGTGGAGCTGAACTAAACCGAGCTGAGCTGAGCTGAACTGAAAGGAGCTAAACTGAACTGAAGTTAATTGAATAGAGCTGAGTTAAACTAAAGTGAGCTGAAAATAAGGCAAAAAAAAAAAAAAACAGGGCCATAATGCTTGTTTATTATTTTTGTTTCTATTTTAAAATATGAAACTATAAAATATTTTTGTAAAATATTTTAGGGAGATGCTTAATCTTTTTAATATATAAGTATGTTATCTTTTTCATTTTGTCTTGTTCTTAATCTTGTGGTTTTTTATATTAAAATATCAATATGTTATCATTATGTTATTTTTTTTATTTCGTATTTTATTTTAATAACAAAATCTTGTTTACAACCGTTGTAGGTTATACACAAGAATAATTTGCAACGGAGGTATAAATCCATCTAAATTCACACTTTTTTGGGGGTGATGGTGCTTTCCACACGTTTGTTATAATTTACAACGGTTGTAAGCAAGACTTAGGCCATGTTCTTTCTGGCTTATTTTCACTCACTTGATTCAGTCGTCTCTATTCGATTCGATTCGATTCGATTCGGCTCAAATTGATTCATTCAACTTCATTAAGTTTAGTTCGATTCACTCGGCTTCATTCATTCGATTCATTATTTCATAAGTTCAACACATTTCATTTCTACTTATCTTAAACTTATAGATTTTATTAATATTTTAATATTTATTTATTTATATTATTATATTAAAATTGTTATATCAATATTACTTATATTTTTATTATTGTTATTAATTAATTAATCATCACAATTATTATTATTAAAATGAATATTGTGATTACTACAATCAATAATATCGATATTAATATAAATAATACAATTACTAATACTCTTATTAATATGAATATGAATATTAATTAATTATAATATTATTAATAACATTGCTACTATTAAGTTTAATAAACTAATATTATTATTAAAAATATTTCTATTATTAGTATTATTACTTTTATTATAAATATGTTTTTTTTTACAAATACGAACTTTATTTTTTCACATACATTTTTTCTTAAACATTCCATTTAGTACCCTTTTTTTACCTACAACCCCACCAAATGATCTCTTAAATCATCATTTTTCCTAAATCTTATTCTAATTGCTCAAATGACTCAAAAGATTGATTCCAATTTAACAATTACTAAAGTATTTTACTTTTTTTTTATCAATTATTAATATTATTTGTTGATTTTTAATTAATCATTCAAATTTTATTTGTTTGTTAAACATAAAATTAGGATTTATTAACTTTTATTTATTTAATTAATTAAATTAGGATTGATGGTGGTTCTTGGTGGCTCCCGAATCACTCAAATTAGTATGATACTTACACGAGCTAGGCTTTGAACAACAATTTGGCAAATTGGTGCTCCATTATTCCATCTAATTAAGATAGAAGGTGGTTTGTGGTGGCTACCTAAATACTCAAATTAGTATAATTATTAGTATATATATTTTTATTCTTCTTTTTCTTCTTCTTCTTCTTCTTCTTCTTCTTCTTCTTCTTCTTCTTCTTCTTCTTCTTCTTCTTCTTCTTACAATAATAAGAATAATAACAATAACAATAATAACAAGAACAATAACAATAATAATAATAATAATAATAATAATAATAATAATAATAATAATAATAATAATAATAATAATAATAATAATAATAATAATAATAATAGTAGTAGTAGTAAATAATAAAAAAATACGCGGCTTAGAGAGAAGATTTTCTCTCTCTAGGATCCTCTGTAATTCACCATTGTTGCAGACTGCATCCTAGCTTCCATGGCGCGCGGACGAGGCCGACCCCCTAAAAGTCGGTCGCCATTGAAACCACCTTCTTCTTCTCCATCTACTGATACTACTTCAGCGGTGAATTCTGCAATTCTTGATCAACAAGAAGATGACCAGGTATCTACGACTCGTCAACCCATTCTTCTTAATGATCTTCTTGTTGCTGCGGTTCATTCTTCGACTGTTAAGAACCCTAATTCCCCTAATTTGAGTCAGAATTCGACAAATTCTGTCCCAATTGTTGAAACTGATATCCCTATTACTGGTAATTCTTCACCAATTGTTAATGGCGGGATTCCGGTTCCTAACCCTAATCCTACAATAGAGGAAGTTTTGCCTAATGCTCCTGATACTTCTCCTACTGCTCCTGTAACTGAACCTAATACTAAATGGTCTGAGGTTGTTAAGCCCAAACCTAGGTTGGGTATGCCCTTATTTCTTCATGAGGAAAGTCAGGGGGAGGGGGAAATTGATGTTGTCATGGAAGACATTGCTGATGAGCTTAAACTCTGGGAATTTACTCTAATGGGTCATTTACTAGGATCAAAACCTACACTCAAGCAAGTTGGGGATTTTGTTTCTAAGAATTGGAGCCATATTGCCTCCCCTGTTGTCCAATATTTCAAGAAAGGGTGGTTTAGCTTTCGTTTCTCCTCTCAGCAAGAAATGAATAATGTCCTAAGGGATGGTCCTTGGAAAATGGGATCTTACTCCCTCATCCTTAAGCAATGGCACCCATCTTTCTCCTTTGAAATGGAAAAAGTGTCCATTGTTCCTCTTTGGGTCCTCTTCCCTGACTTAGATCCTTACCTATGGTCACCTATGGTGCTAAGCAAGATGTCCAGCAAGATTGGCAGACCAATGTTTGCAGACATTCCTACCACCAATAAGGAGAAGCTTTCATTTGCTAGGGTGATGATTGAAGTGGACATATCTTCTCCTCCTCCCCTGGAAATCTCCTTAAACACTCCCTTTGGACCATCCACCCAGAGGGTTGAGTATGAGTGGATTCCCCACTACTGCTCTGAGTGTGGCAAGATGGGACATTTGAGACAAACTTGCAAAAAGAACAAGGCAAAAGCTGCTAATAAGCCAAAGGATGCTTAGAAACCTGTCAGCAAGACTGCTTATGTTCCAAAGAAACCCTGTGTGCTAGGTGGTACCTCAACATCTTCAGGCCTGGTTACTGGGTCACTGGAGGAGGAAAGGAGCTCAGAATGCTGTGAGCTAGGCTCTGATCCTCCTACCTCTGAGCTAGCTGCCTCCCCTGAGATTGTTGAACTCCACTCAGAATGCAACAGGAAGAGCCCTGTGAAGCAGCCTCAAATAGCCTTGAAGAGAGGCCCTTCACCAGAGGCTAGACACAGTGTTAGGGTGGAAACTCAGAATTCCTTCAGTTTGCTCTCTCCCACTGAGGAGGGGGAAATAATTGAGCAGGGTACTTCTCCTGTTACTGTCAATGCCTTAACAAATGATCAGGTGATTGATTTGGTGGAACAAGGAGTTTTAGAAGAGAACAGCACAGTGGCAACTTGGGCACTGGATGTCACCTCCAAAGAAAACCAAATTCAGGAGGAAAATGTAGGAGATACAGTGTACATGGAGCACTCTAGGTGTACTGACTCTATCACAGGTGATCCCCCTGATAATCTCTTAACATGATAATATCAACTTGGAATATAAGAGGTTTTAATAAGGCTGTCAAGCATAGTGAGGTTAGTAGTTTCCTCAGGACTAATAAAGTGGATATTCTTGGCATTTTGGAAACTAGGGTTAAGAAAAATAAGGCTAATAAGATCATTAGGGCTAATTTTGGTAGATATAATTCCTTTTGTAACTACAACAAACACCAAAATGGTAGGATTTGGGTTCTTTGGAATTCTACAACTACAAAAGTGGATATTATTGAGGAACACTCCCAAGTAGTTCATTGTTCTGTGAGGCACCTTGCCACTGGTAGGAGTTTCTACATTTCTATTGTTTATGGTAGTAATAATGCTGGCAAAAGAAATGAGCTTTGGGATTCTCTGACTCAGTTTGCTACCAAGGTTGATAACTGGACTGTGATGGGGGATTTTAATGTGGTAAGGCATCCTGATGAGAAGATCAGTAACACTCCCCCTGTTCCCTCTGAATTAGTGGACTTTAACACCTGTCTGCACACTTGTGGTCTTGATGACTTGCCTGGCTCAGGATGTGATTTTACTTGGTTCAATAAGCAGGAGGCTGCAACTAGAGTCTACTCAAAGCTTGATAGGGTGCTGGTTAATGAGAACTGGCTAAATAAGTTTTCTCAAACCACTACATCTTTTTTAGCTCCAGGTATTTCAGACCATAGCCCTGCCATGCTTTATTTCCATGATGCTGATTTGCCCAAGAAGAGGTTCAAATTCTTAAACTGCTGGACTACCCATGAGGATTTTAAAAAAATTGTAACTGATCACTGGAACCTGAATGTAAGAGGGAACTCAATGTTCAGATTAATGGCCAAACTCAAAAATATCAAGAGTTATCTTAAGCTGCTGCATAAGGATAATTTCTCAAATATTAGTGATAGAGTTAATGCCAAGAGACTAGAGCTAACCTCTTGTTTCCAGAACCTGAGATCCTCTCCCCATTCTACTGAGCTCATTAATCAGGAAATGGCTCTCTCCAAAGAATTTTGGCACCTCAAGGAGACTGAGCTTCAAATTCTCTCTCAAAGAGCTAAGAGTCAAAACATTAAGTATTCTGATACTTGCTCTAGATATTTCTATGCGAAAATTAAAGAAAGGCAGCAATGCCAGATGGTTGGTGACATTCAAGGTACTGATGGTACTCACTATTCTGGTTTGGATAATGTGGGTGCAGCTTTTGTGGAGTATTACCAAACTTTACTAGGGACTTCCACTCCTACTACTCCTGTGGATCCCTTTGTTATCTCTCAAGGGCCTTGTGTGCAAGCTGGAGAATGCTCTGATCTAGTTAGGAATGTGACCAGAGAGGAAATAAAGCAAGCTATCTTTGCAATTGACTCAAATAAGAGCCCTGGGGTAGATGGTTTTACTTCTGGGTTTTTCAAGGCAGCCTGGGACATTGTTGGCAATGACTTCTGTTGTGCTATTGAGGATTTCTTTAAAACTGGTTTCATGCCCAAGCAAGCTAATGTTACCATGGTCTCCCTTATTCCAAAAAAACAGGTGCCACAAACTGTGAAGGATTTCAGACCCATTTCTTGCTGCTCTGTTGTTTACAAAACAATAAGTAAGATCCTCACAAACAGGCTTAAGGCAGTAATGCCTAGTCTTGTGGGTCCAGAGCAAGCTGCTTTTGTGAGTGGCAGAAGTTTGTTTGAGAATGTAATGCTAACTCAGAGTTTGGTTAAGGGCTATAACAGGAAGAACCTTACTCCTAGATGTATGCTGAAAATTGACATCAGTAAGGCTTTTGACACTTTGCAATGGGATTTTATTTGTTCAATGCTCACTGAATTGAAGTTTCCTCCTAAGTTCATTACTTGGGTGATGGGTTGTATTACTGGGTCTTGGTTCACTCTTAAGATCAATGGCTCTCATTATGGTTTTTTCAAGGGGAAGAGTGGTGTGAGGCAGGGAGATCCACTCTCCCCTTTCCTCTTTGTATTAAGCATGGAAATTCTGTCTAGAAGCCTTAGGGATATGTGCAAAAAGCCAAATGTCTCCTTCCACCCTAAGTGTTCCAGACTTGGCCTAACACATCTGGTTTTTGCTGATGACTTAATGCTTTTTACAAGAGGTGACCTACCTTCTGTCCAGCAAGCAGTCACTATTCTTGTTGAGTTTTCCAAATGGTCAGTCTCACTGCAAATTTGGAGAAAACTGAGGCTTATTTTGGAGGTGTCACTAACTCAATCAAATCCCTGATACTTACTGCCATTGGACTTAAGGAGGGGAGCTTTCCTTTTAGGTACTTAGGCCTGCCCATCCATTCTTCCAGGCTTACCTTAGAGATGTATGATGCTCTTCTTCTCAAGCTTCAGGCTTTAGCAGGCAAGTACTCAACTAGGTACCTTTCCTATGCTGGACGGATACAGGTGCTAAACTCTGCTGTGTTTGGATTGTGTAATTTCTGGTGTATGGGTCTGTTGCTCCCTAAGCAAGTTTACTGCAATATCATCAAAATCAGCAGGGACCTGTTTTGGGGAAAGGAAGAAGGGTCCAGGAAGCACGTTTTCAAAAGTTGGCAAAGCATGTGTGTTCCATGGGAAGAGGGGGGTTTCAATATTAAAAATGTAAGCAATTGGAACAAAGCTATCATGCTCAAATGGCTCTGGTGTTTGGATCAGAACCAGGGTGCTATTTGGATTAGTTGGGTTAGCAAATACTTGACTGACCAGTGTTCCATATGGCATCTACATACTAAAGAATACCACCCAGAAAGCATTCGAGGGATTTTGCATGTTAGAGAGGAATGCATTGCTAAGTTTGGGGATATCCTGGCAGTACAAAGAATTCAGGCTCAATGTGTTGCTAAGGGTAAGTTTTCTCTGGCCAAAGCTTATCATGTTTTACGAGATACCTTCTCAGCTCAGGCAGTGTACAAGGCTATCCATAATGGTACAATGGTGCCTAGGCATAGAGTAACAACGAACTATGCTGGCTGTCCAGCAAAAGTTAGCCACTGTTGATCAGTTAGTTGCCAGAGGTATGTATCTAGTGAACCGGTGTAGCTTGTGTAAGCATGAGGCAGAGAGTTCAGAACACCTGTTCTTCAAATGTTCTTATTCTGCTGCACTTTTATCTGCTGTTAAGAGGTGGATAGGCCTGAATTCTAGTGCCAATGACCTTGCTTCTCTTCTTCTATGGATGAATTGTCGTAGCAAAAGGAAGCACTGGAAGAATCAATGGGTTAGCTGCAGTATAGGCTGCCTTGTATCTGCACTTTGGACTGAACGGAACCTCAGAATATTTGAGGGCAAAGAACGAGCTGCTCCTCTTCTACTCAAAGATATCGTGTACACTGTGAATACTCTTTTGCTCCATATGGTTAATGAAAATGTATATATGGCTGTGGTAGATGCTTTGAATGAGAGAGCTACTGTTTTGTCGGATTAATATACGATAGGATTGTATAGATAGAGGCGGAGGTATAGATATATTGTATAGGGGTTATTTTACTTGTAAGAAACTCATGTACTCCTCATTTTTGTTGGAATATATGAAAATACCTTTCTTGCAAAAAAAAAAATAATAATAGTAGTAGTAGTAATAATAACTAAGAAGAATAAACTTACTAATAATAATATTAAAACTAGTAATTATACTAATTTGAGTGATTAACTAGGTAGCCACCACGAGCCACGGTTCACCATCAATCTTAATTAAGTGAAATAATGGAGCACCGATTTGCTAGATTGTTGTTCAAAGTCTAGCCGTACATAATCCTAATTTGAGTGATTAGTTAACCACCACGAACCACAAACAATACTAATTTAATTAATTAAATAAATAAAAATCAGCAGGCCCTAATTTCATCTTTAACAAACAAATACATTTGATTGATTAATTAAAACTCAACAAATAATATTAATAATTGATTAACAAGTAAGTTAATTTATTAATTGGTAAATTAGAATCCATCTTTTAAGTTTTAAGTCATTTGAGCAATTAAATTAAGTTTTAGAAAATGTTGATTTAAGACTTCATTTGGTTCAGTTTTGGGTGAAAGGGTACAAAATAGAACGTTTAGGAAAAAGTGAATGTGAAAAAGTAAAGTTCGTATATGAAAAAACAATTAGGTATTAATAATAGTAATATTAAAATTAACATTAACAATGTTATTAATAATATTATTAATAATTAATATTAATAATAATAGTAGTAATAATAGTAATTATATTAATATTAATATTATCGATTTTATTAACCATAATATTCATTTAATAATAATAATGAGGATGATTAATTAACAGCAGCAACAACAATAACAACAACAACAACAATATTAATATTAAATAAAGAATATTAATAAAACCTATTAAGTTTAAGATAAGCAGAATTGAAATGAGCTGAATTTAGTGGAGCTGAACTAAACTGAGCTGAGCTGAGCTGAACTGAAAGGAGCTAAACTGAACTGAACGTAATTGAATAGAGCTGAGCTAAACTAAAGTGAGCTGAAAATAAGGCAAAAAAAAAACAGGGCCATAATGCTTCTTTATTATTTTTGTTTCTATTTTAAAATATGAAACTATAAAATATTTTTGTGAAATATTTTAGGGACATGCTTAATCTTTTTAATATATCAGTATGTTATCTTTTTCATTTTGTCTTGTGCTTAATCTTGTGGTTTTTTATATTAAAATATCAATATGTTATCATTATGTTATTTTTTTTATTTCGTATTTTATTTTAATCACAAAATCTTGTTTACAACCGTTGTAGGTTATACACAAGAATAATTTGCAACGGAGGTATAAATCCATCTAAATTCACACTTTTTTGCGGGTGATGGTGTTTTCCACACCTTTGTTATAATTTACAACGGTTGTAAGCAACACTTAGGCCATGTTTTTTCTGGCTTGTTTTCAGCTCACTTCAGTTCAGGTCAGCTCTATTCAGTTCAGTTCAGTTCAGCTCAGTTCAGTTCAGTTGAACTTCATTCAGTTCAGTTCAGTTCAGCTCAACTTCATTCAGTTCAGTTCAGCCCCACTAAATTCAACACATTTCATTTCTACTTATCTTAAACTTATAGATTTTATTAATATTTTAATATTTATTTATTTATATTATTATATTAAAATTGTTATATCAATATTATTTATATTATTATTATTGTTATTAATTAATTAATCATCACAATTATTATTATTAAAATGAATATTGTGATTACTACAATCAATAACATCGATATTAATATAAATAATACAATTACTAATACTCTTATTAATATGAATATGAATATTAATTAATTATAATATTATTAATAACATTGCTACTATTAATTTTAATAAACTAATATTATTATTAAAAATATTTCTATTATTAGTATTATTACTTTTATTATAAATACGTTTTTTTTTCAAATACGAACTTTATTTTTTCAAATATATTTTTTCGTAAACATTCCATTTAGTACCCTTTTTTTACCTACAACCCCACCAAATGAACTCTTAAATCATTATTTTTCCTAAAACCAATTCTAATTGCTCAAATGGCTCAAAAGATTGATACCAATTTAACAATTACTAAAGTATTTTACTTTTTTATCAATTAATAATATTATTTATTGATTTTTAATTAATCATTCAAAATTTATTTGTTTGTTAAAGATAAAATTAGGTTTTGTTAACTTTTATTTATTTAATTAATTAAATTAGGATTGATGGTGGTTTTTGGTGGCTCCTGAATCACTCAAATTAGTATGATACTTACACGAGTTAGGCTTTGAACAACAATTTGGCAAATTGGTGCTCCATTATTCCATCTAATTAGGATAAAAGGTGGTTTGTGGTGGCTACCTAAACACTCAAATTAGTATAATTATTAGTATATATATTTTTATTCTTCTTCTTCTTCTTCTTCTTCTTCTTATAATAATAAAAATAACAATAATAACAATAATAACAAGAACAATAACAATAATAATAATAATAATAATAATAATAATAATAATAATAGTAATAATAATAGTAGTAGTAATAATAATAATAGTAGATGTAGTATTAATAATAATAATAATAGTAATAATACTAATAATAATAATAATAAAATAATAATAATAATAATAATAATAATAATAATAATAATAATAATAATAATAATAATAATAATAATAATAATAATAATAATAATAATAATAATAATAATAATAATAATAATAATAATAATAATAATAATAATAATAATAATAATAATAATAATAATAATAATAATAATAATAATAATAATAATAATAATAATAATAATAATAATAATAATAATAATAATAATAATAATAATAATAATAATAACCTTGTACTGGTACTGTGGGCGTTAAACATCGGCATAACCTCGTCTGTGACACTCTTTTCGACATGTGCTATAGATCTGGTATTTCTGCGGGAAAGGAGGTTGATATCGGTTTGGTTGACGGGCATGGTGGTTCTCTTCGTCCTGCGGATTTGCTGCTTTATTCTTGGAACAGAGGGCGTGATGTGTGCGTTGACTTGACATGGTCTTCTCCTTTGACTCAGACTGGGATGACGGATTTTGTGCCTGGCCGGGTTGTTGCTGATGCTGCTCAGCGTAAGTGTGCTAAGTATGGGGATTTGTGCGCGGCAGCGGGTTATGGTTTCCTTCCCTTCTCTTTCTCATCACTTGGGCACTACAAAAAAAACAATTCGATGCGACGGACGCATTGCGACGGAATATTAATCCGTAGCAAATTTAAACCTGCGACGGACCTCATACTGTGCGACGGACTTGCGACGGACTTTCCGTTGCAGCCTATTTTCCCCTGATCGCCAAATTTTTCGACATGGCGGGAAGGTCTGCGACGGAATTTCCGTCGCGAGAATAAAATAATAATAAATTCTGCGACGGAAATTCCGTCGCTATATTAAAATAATATTTTTTGTGCGACGGAATTTCCGTCGCAAACATTTTTGAAGTGTCCAGCTGTACACCTCTTAACACGCTGGAAAAATAATATTATTTTAAGTCTGCGACGGAAATTCCGTCGCAGGATTTATTATTATTTTATATTTGCGACGGAAAGTCCGTCGCAGTTTTCTTTATACGGGCAAATCTTCTTCCTCCCCTTCATTATCACTCTTCAATTATTTACCCCAAAACACCCAAAACTCCGTCTCCCTCAATCTCACCACCACCACTCCCACCACCACCACTCCTACCACCACCCTACTCCCCAAATCACTCCTCCTTTTTCTCCTTTCTCCTTTCCCTTTTCCCCTTTCTTCTCCTTTCCCTTTTTTCCTTTCCCCTTTCCCTTTTTTTTTCTTCCGCCGAGCTCCCTCGCCGCCGCCGCCGCCGCCGCCGCTCTTCTCCCTTGTCTCCATCTCTTAATTAATTTAAAGTTTGTTTAATTTATTTTACTATTTTGATTAATTAGGGTTTATGGTTATTGTTTTAATTAGTTATGATCAGTTTAGGATGCTTAGTATTATTAGGATTGTTTAGTTTAGTTGAAAGCCAATTTAGGATGTTTAGTATTATTAGGATTGTTTAGTTTAGTTGAAAGCCAATTTAGGATGTTTAGTATTATTAGGATAGTGAAATTTAGTTAAAAGCCAATTTAGGATGTTTAAATCAATTTTATAATACTTAGTTTAATTAATTTTAGGATTGCTAAGATAAATTAGTTTAATTAATATCCAATTTAGAATATTTAGGATTATTAGGGTAGTTTAATTTAGTTAAAAGTCAATTTAGGATGTTTAAATCAATTTTATAATGCTTAGTTTAATTAAGTTTAGGATTATTAAAATGATTTAGTTTAATTAAAAGACAATTTATGATGTTTAAACCAATTTAAGGATGCTTACTCTACTTTTGCTTAGTTTTATAAGATTTATTAGTAATTATTAAGTTTGTTTTGATAAGTTGTGTACATTTGTGTCATGTATATTTTTTTTACAAATATTAATTCATCTTATGCTTGTGTTGTGATTGTTAATATATTTTTGACCTAGTACCAGTTCAGTGATTACACATTAGGTGTAATTCTTGAATAGTCTCCGTTTTGGGACTGTCTTTGAATCTTTTATGCCATTTAGGTGGTAAATACTCAATTTTTTTCTTGATTGTTATGAGACAAAATTTGGTTGACATTTCCTTTAACGTTCTCCGAATACATATGTAGAGTGAGAATTCATTCTAAATAATGTATTTGGAGAACTGTAAGGAAGTGCTGCCGAATTTTTGTCTCATTACAATCAAGAAAAAAAATTGGGTATTTACTAATGGTATGAAAGATTCAAAGATGGGTTTAGGTTGGAGAGATAAGGACCCCAATACTGAAAGTATTTTTTTGCAGGTTGTGGTTATGGTAGTTGTTGTTGTTGTTGTTATTGTTGTTGTTATTGTTCTTGTTGTTGTTGTTGTTGTTGTATGAAAAATTCAAAGATAAGTTTATGAATGCTCTTGCCATTTTTATTAATAATTTTTATTTACTAATATATATGTAGATTTGCAATGAAGAGATTAGAACGAAACTGGATGTATGAAAGGTTGGATTCCAATAAAAAATTAAGGAAGGAATTCGTAATAGGGGTTAATAAATTCATTGATTATGTTAAGCAACAAGACGAATTCATTAGAAATAAAGAAATTAGGTGTCCATGTAGTAAGTGCAAAAATAAAAAGTTTTTAGTTGAACAAGAAGTACGAAAACACCTTGGTCTAAAGGGTTTTTGTGACAACTATTATGATTGGGTGTGTCACGGAGAGAAATTCCTCGTTGAGGAAGAGGAAATGGCAATGCCCTCTGATAATCCTTATAGGGATATGGTAAAGGATGCGTTGCGCGATAGCATTGATCAAATTAGGGAAGAAGCTCTTAATGCCGAGGTGGTTGATGAATCTCCAAATCTCAATGTATTAGCCTTTTTCCAAATGTTAAAACGTGCCGAGCAATCTGTCTACAAGGGATGTCGACTCTCATTGCTACAGTCGGCTGCAAGGCTTGTCGCTCTGAAATGTGAACACAACTTAGCCCATAAATGTGTAGATGGTTTCACGTCACTCATGGGAGACCTTCTTCCTCAAGATCATATTTTGATGCGTAACTTCTATGAAACCAAAAATGTTCTCAAAGCTCTTCAACTTCCTCATGAAAAGATAGATGCATGTTTTAATGGATGTATGCTTTTTTGGATGGACGACGCTCTTCTCGACAAGTGTAAAAAATGTGGTAGAGCTAGGTATAAAAGTGCAAAGAATGCAAATGGCAAAAGGGTCCCCGAAAATTTCTTAAATTATTTCCCAATAGGGCCACGTTTGCAACGAATTTATGCCACAATAAACCTCGCGGAACAAATGCGTTGGCATTATGAAAACCCCCGAGTTAGTGGGACAATGTCTCATCCAAGTGACAGTGAGGCGTGGAAATATTTTGATCATCTTCATCCTTCTTTTGCATCTGAGCCTCGGAATGTTAGACTTGGACTTTGCACCGATGGTTTCTCGGCTTTTGGGCCATTCAGGAACTGTTATTCATGCTGGCCGGTGATGCTTACACCTTACAATTTACCACCCTGGCTATGCATGAAAAGACAATTTATGTTCTTAACATTAATTATTTCTGGACCAAAGAGTCCCAAACAAAACCTTGACGTCTATTTACAGCCTCTAATTCACGAGTTGAAGCAATTGTGGGACACGGGATTGTTTACATATGACGTGTCTAGGAAACAAAACTTCGACTTAAGAGCCGCACTCCTATGGACGATCAACGACTTTCCTGCTTATGGCATGTTATCTGGTTGGTCAACTGCTGGTGAGAATGCATGTCCATGTTGTACGAAAAAAGAGACTAAATCGACTTGGCTTCAAAGATAGCGAGAAAATGGAGTTGGTTTGATTGTCATAGACAATATTTAGACACTGATCATACTTTTCGCAAGGATAAAGTCCACTTTCGAAAAGGAAGAATAGAGAACGATGTTGCTGGAACGAGGTTATCGGGCGAACAAGTGTGGGAATGTGTGAAAGATTTACCAAAAATCGTGGATGCATCTGACCATAAATTGAGAACGGTTAAAGCGAAACGAATTGGGTGGTGGAAACAAAGTATTTTTTGGGAGCTTCCATATTGGAGCACACTACTAATTCGACCACTCAAACTTGTAACCCCGGAGGTGTATCTCAAGCTAGAAATGACTTTGATGATGATGGTGGCGACAATGCTAGGCCTACTCCTACTCACGTGTATTGATCAATAGTTGTTAGTTGATCTCCTACACCGTAGTTTATGAACTTATTTAGCTTTCTTTGTTGAACAATTATTGTACTAAACGGTTGTAAACCTTTTATTTTAAGTTAATGTGAAGACGTTGGTTGGAAATCTCGTCTTGAACGAGTTGTGAATTTGTCAATTGCTGGATTTTATGTATGTTTGTAGGAAACCGAGAGTATATGTAATTGCTTTCAAAGCAATGGGGGAGCTGGAAAAGGGTTGTAACCCCCTGGTCCATTCTGCCCTGCGACGGACTTTGCGACGGATTTTCCGTCGCAAGTGTTGACTTTCTGGTTGACTTTGGGGACACGTGTCCCTTATGAACAGTGATCTGCGACGGATTTTCCGTCGCAGATATTGACTTTCTGGTTGACTTAAGTGCCTACCTGGCTGTATGAACAGTGCACTGCGACGGAAATTCCGTCGCAAGTCCCTCTTTTGTGACGGGTTTCTGCGACGCTTTGATCCGTCGCAGAATTTCCTTTGCAACAGAATTCCCGTCGCAAAACTAAATTTTGCGACGAAATAAAGCGACGGAATATTTCCGTCGCAAGTTCTGTATTTGCGACGGGATTGGCATATTTGCGACGGAGTTTTCCGTCGCTATGGAACCTTTTCTTTGTAGTGGGGGAGCTGGGTTTGGATGTCGTTGCCTTGCTCAAGCGGATCCAGAAATTCTCTGTATCTCAGGATGTGGGGGCTGGGGTGGCTGCTTACATTTTTACTAGATTTAGCTTTGCTGTTGCTAAGGGTGTGGCAACCCAGATTGTCTCTCGGCTCCCCACCAATTTCATGTAAACTTTTTTTTTTTATTTTAATGAAAGATGTGCGCATTCTTTTATAAAAATAATAATAATAATAATAATAATAATAATAATAATATTATTATTATTATTATTATTATTATTATTATTATTATTATTATTATTATTATTATTATTATTATTATTATTATTATTATTATTATTATTATTATTATTATTATTATTATTATTATTATTATTATTATTATTATTATTATTATTATTATTATTATTATTATTATTATAGAAGGATGCGCGCAGCTTTCATTAAAATGAAAATAAAAGTTTACATGAAATTGGTGGGGAGCCGAGAGACAATTTGGGCTCCCACACCCTTAGATCGATTCGACTCAATCGCTTTAGTTCGTTCGACTTCATTCGATTCACTCCATTCATTTTAATTCGATTCGATTCATTTCGATTCGATTCGGTTCGATTCGGCTCCATTCGGATCGATTCGATTCGATTCGGCTCTAAAAAGCCAGAAAGAACAGGGCCTTACTGTACATAAATATATATTTTTTTTATTTATTTTCACATTTTTTCTGAAGATTGGCAATGTGAATGCTTTATTAAATAGGTAGTTGATTGAAAGATTTGTTCGGTATGGGCCCACTTTATGTCAATCAATTATGTGTTAAAGATTATATTAAAAATGGGAAAAAGTTGAGCAATGATTCGTGCCTTTATTAATTGTCTACAAATATTTTTGTACGTACAAAGATTTTCTATTTCCCATTGCCTCTTTATTAATTGTGTGTTAATCAATAAAAGAATATTTTCAATAGGGCCCTAGTTTTGTTATCAATCAACTGAGCGGGAAAACTTTAGCAATCCTTATTCTTGTAGTTTAGTGGGGATTGCACATCTAGTGATTGTTTTTGGGCGAATTTAACAAAAATAACCTAACTTTAAATAAGTTTTTCAAAAATAACCCGACCTTTTAACTTAAACAATAATAATCCAACCTTCATATTTTTGTCACAAAAATATCTCAAATCTTAACAAAAACATTTTTTACCAAATATTGAGAAAGGATATTTTGTAAAATACTTTCACAAATCTTTAAAGTTTCTTTTGTGACAACATACATAAAAAAATTCATAACGAAAAAACTTGAAAATTTTAATTTTCTTAGTTTATCAATTGAAAATAAATAATAGAACAAATATATTATTTTTTTGAAAAGAAATAAGATAGATTTTAATTTAGTGGAAATACTTATGAGAGACATGCTTTTAATTTTTTTTATAAACCCAAAATTTTGAGGAAACTATAATTTTTTTAAACCATATAACTTATGTCTTTTTGGATTTTGCACAGTAGTAGAAATATATTTTTCATTTTTTTATGTTTTCAAATTATTTTAATTTTTTTTATAATTTTATATAATTACCTTTTCAAAACATGGTCAATAAGGTAATGAATTGAGTAGTATATAAGTAAAATAGTATTTAGGAAATATAAGTAAGATGTCGGGATATTTCTGTAACATAAAAGCAAACGTTGGATTATTTTTGTTAAAATTAAAAGGTTAGATTATTTTCGGAATGGTTGACAAAGGTTGGGTTATTTTTGTTAAACTTCCCTTGTTTTAGTATCTCAATAGAAAAGTTTACATTTTTATTCTAGTTAATGTCATCTCCAAACCAAAACTTCTCTTTATTTGTCTCCAGCATGTTGTCCATTGTTAATAGCCATTGTTTGTAGATAAACAAGAATCTAACACCCCCACATAGCAAGGTACCTTACCAAGGACCACCCTAGCATGAGAGATTGTAACCATCTCGGTTGCCCGAGGTTAGTAGATCAAAAGAAACCATTCCACAACATTTATTAAAGTATATAAGTTAAAGTTTACAAGTTCCAAAACAAAATCCAAAATAAATGTTCACTAGTACTCAAAACGAATGAATCTAAAACAGCTAATCTCGTGACAGCGGAAGCTAGACTCGAAGTGGTGACTCCCCATCTCGTCCCCATAGCTAAAGACCATCACCACCTGTCACAATCTGCTCACCATCCCCGAATGGATCACCACAGATTTTACAAAACAACAACGGAGTCAGTTCACTGCATAATCAAAATAAGACAAAGTGCAACAAAGATAAACAATTGTTCCACCATCAACCTCCAACTCCCAATCACAACTCATAACTGACTACACACTAAAATATGTAGCCCTGCCAGTGGGGGGCGCAGCCTTACCCACCTAAGCCCCGCTCATCAACGAGCGATAACTGTTAGAATTATTAATCTCATTAATTTAACATATTCATATATGTGACATTTTAATTTGGTCATAAAATTAAAACTAGATCTTATGCATGCAAACTTAAATAAGAATAGAGAAGAAATCATTTTTCTTACTATAGTAGTTTCGGATTTAGGGCACAAGTGAGTTCTCTTTCTCACTTGTTCTTGAGCTTTCCTTACAAATGGAAGAACAAGGATTCAAAGATATAATCCCTCCTTAAAGCATATACCCAAGATGACCCTTAAAAGAATATTATTATTTGATCTAGAATAATTATAATCTTACTAAAATGACTCAAAAACTATTATTTTGATCTCTATTATTTCGGTATAGAGAGGAAGGATTTTTGGAGTTTTATTTCTCTTACTAAACTTCTATAAGTTATTGATGAAATGAATAATATAATACACAAAAACTAGTAAGTGGTTTTATTTGCATTATAGAGATTATAAAGGGTAAAAACCCTTGGCTTGCTAGGTTGGGAAACTGGGTGCATGGGTAGGAAAAGGGCCAATGCATGAGCTTCAATTCTTCCCAAGAAATGTAGGCATGCAAGGCTAGAATGTGTAGTAATCATTGTCTTTTTACATTATAAATTAAAACACAATGTAACCTTACTACTTACCCATTATTTCGGTACATTCATATAAAATGGAGAAGTCCATTTTATTTGTGATTTTGTCAATATGTCATATGTAACACATTACATGACATCTTACATATAAAATGTATTTTTAACAATTAAAAATCAACATATTAATAAAATATGTCACTTATAAAAATTAACATAGTAATTCATAATTACTTGTACCAAAAGTGTTTCCGAATTATAAACTACAACATTCTGTATTTATAATATTTTATTCATTCCGTTTCAATTGTTTCCGTAAACAATAATTTCATCTAAGTAATAAAACAATTCGATCACTTAGACCGTATCTTATTTAATCAAATTACAATGAGACACGTAAATATTACTTCCAAAATCGTCCGTCAATTTTAAGTAATTTAATTAACTCATATCGTTATACGATCAATTAAATATTCAATTAAGAGTATCATCCTATAGGTATGACCTTAAGGGATCAACTGATCACCACCGTCGTACGACAGTAATGTCAAACTCTAGTCAGCCAATCATTACCGATATGTGTGGACCAGTTGACTGTAAAAAATTACTTCCCACATGTATTCTTAAATATGAGATTGAAACATGTGATCATCATGATCGACATTTGTGATCGCATTATTGTCAGAGGACACATATTCCAACAATCTCCCACTTGTCCTCGACAAGTGTGCGTCACCAATTCTCTTGTCCTATTACTATCTCCCACTCAATGCAAGGTGTCTCTCGGGTCGTACTTGCAAGTGATCATATCGAGAGTGGTTTCCTCGATCTGGAGAATAACTGATTGACCGGAATTATCCACCATGGATACCTTCCGAGTGTTGCCACGCATTTCCAGTTCATTACTCCTCGAGTGGCCCTGAGATATTGTTATAACCCTGACAAGGGGTGGACAATTCCTATCGCACTTATTCCCTTCGACTAGCCACAGCCATCATAACCCAAAATATGCCCATTTGACCCCATTTACGAAGGTCGTAGTAACATAAATCAAAGTTAATCTGAAACTGTGCGACCTTAGGCGAACAGTCTTTAGTCAAAAGAATCGACTCATTAGAATACTATAGTAGCTCTCGCCACGACCAGGCTATATAAATTTGCCAGAACTCTATAAGCGGTCATTAGGCCCGACAAGGTGTTCCTAACAGTCTTCCTATGTGATCGACTAGTCATCTCACATGACTCCATGGCACTTGAACTTGCCATCAATCGCATCACACTCTAGTCACTTCGAGACGTCACCTCATGTAAGTGACTATGGGCGAATACAATGCTAATCCGTGTTCACTTTAACGGGGTTCAATTGTCTCTACAACCCGTTTGGATGTAACAAAGTATAAGATGAGTTAATAATAACTCAAACGATGAATGTCGACATTACATTCGGGTAGTCAATACCATATTACAACTTTGTGATGTATATCGTAAGTGTGTAAACACTAGTCGCTTGCAACATGAGTTTAACATACCATGTGTCCATGTGTTCAAACTCTTGAATTGCATTTTCCTTTATTTTCATGTTTGTCTCACATAGCATGAACCTTACCAAGTACACATCTAGGTTCCCAGCCTAGGTTAAGGTTCTTTATCTTGAAAGAACTTTCTTGTTGTTTATCACATAACCAACGAATTGTGGTGGATGATATAACTTGCACTGGTCAAGTGTTCTACCAACTCGCAATGCACTAGGTATACGTTTTGTAGGGTCTTGCAACAATTGTCAAGATGATTAGCCTAGAACTTCTCATAAGTCCTAGCATTTTAGAAAATACTAGTTTTGAGTAACTACTTACTATAACAAGTATCTTTTCAAACTTCTTATTTGTCCTTTTAGCTTGAATAGTTTAGGATTTTCATAAATCCTTACGCGTTTTCGAATTTAAATATGTGCAACTTCTTGTCACATAACAGAGTGTTCTGTCAAACACTAGAATAGCTCATTAGTTCTCCTCGAGAATTCATGACGATTCTTCTATGGCTTAACAATGACTCATCATGCTCTTAAGCATATGATTCATTATTGGACATGTTCATGATTATTCTAATGGCGGAAACATTAGTAATCTTTAATCATGTGATCAACCATTCTTAGGTTCAATGAATGACCATGACTGCTTATGGTAATTCCATTTTCATCGATAATAATAACCTACGTTTCTCATTGATTTGATGTGCATATCTAAATGCCAATCCAACATCCCATGATGTGATTGGATTCATCTTAGTCTGTTTTCATCCAGAATTGAAAACTCAAATATTTCTTTGTGAAGATAGTACTAGCTCGTCATTCTCAATGAGTAATGAGTTATAAATTTTACAAGATGATTGCTCCCACTAAATTTCATGTCTTTACATGATAATTTCAGACTCCCACTCAATTCCACATGTTTCATATTTGTCTACTCAATCGAAATATTTCAAGAATTGAAATACATTTTGCTTTACCAAGTTATTAAGATAAAACCATATATGTTCCCAACATATCTTTTCAAAATACCTATTTTGAAAAGGTTTCAATCTTAAACTTATGGAAAGAGATTTTAATCTCTAACTCATTCATTCTAATAATGATGCGTAGCAATGTCATTTATTTAAATGTGAAATTCCATTTAATATACGTCCTTCTCAAAATACCTCTTTTGGAAGGAGGTTTAACCATTTTATTTTCATAACGAGGTTAAGTAATGACACTAGCGTGGTTAACAATTAACTTAGCTCTTGTAGACATCGGCATATCTTTCTTTGCAACTTTTAATCATAAATCTCATTTATATTCAAGGATGCAAATTTGTTTCATTTAATCTCTTAAGTAAATATCAATGTTGAAACTAGGTCATAAACTAGTAAAATCTCTTGTTGACACTTTTCATTAGTCATTTTCTTTCAAAAATTTCTTTTGGTGTCCTCATGTAGTTATCTTAAGAACATGTTCTTTTGATTACTTCACTTGGTCTCTTTTGTCATGTAGATCTCATCTACTCAAGACCATAGATCTCATCTATTTATGTATACGCCCTATATTGGTATACAAATCATTCTTCCTTTTGTAGATCACATTTACTCAATCATACAAAATTTCTTTGTATTCTTTGTGTCTTCATTTTTCTCCCACTCTATCTTTAAAATAAATACACTAGATATTCAAAGATAGCTTAATGAGACACAAATAATGATTTTTGAAGTAGAAGGAGGATTATCTCATAGATTGACTAATAGTATTAAGATTTGATGGGCGTACTTGGTAGTTGACATTCCTTTAAGAGAGTTCATCAACTCAACATCACTTTATAATTGATCAAACACAAGCCTTAAGCTTGTGGACATATAATGAATCCCAACATTATAGTTGTCAATTTGATCAGTTTAAGTAGATGATCATATGTTTCTATGTGCAAGCATATAAAGACGAAATTTTTAGAACAAACAAATACGATAAAAGGGTGACTTGGGTTGCAAGCCAAGTCACCATAATCCAAAATACAACCATTGTTTAGAAAGGATCAACCATTTCCATGTCGAACACGGAAATCAAAATAGTTCTAAAAATCCGAAACACAACTTAAAATAAGACAATAATAAAAGCCAAGCTTCATTGGTAGCTACTCCTAGCTCCTTGATGATTTCTCAAGCTTGCTTTTCCTTTCCTTTGTCTTTGCTTGGAGGAGGCCCTATTTACAATAAAAAGGGGATACATTATCACAACTTTATATCAAAATACCATAGTTGAATTAGAAACATAAAGAAAGGATAGTCATTTACCTACTGGAGTGATCTTTCCAGCTTTGATGTCACCAAGATACTTGGAACAATTCCTCTTCCAATGTCCAACACCATTACAATAATGGCATTTGTCAAGAGGACCCTTCTTGGTCTTGGAAGTGCTAGCTTCAAAAGTCTTAGCCTTGGTGGACATGGGAGCTTGCCTCTTACCCTTTTTCCCATTCTTTTTGAACTTTCCTTTGCTCTTAGTGCTTATATTAAGCACGTCCTTAGGTGGGTTAACATTTAGCCCCATGTCTCTTTCGGCTTGAACAAGTAACTTGTGCAACTCTTCAAGAGACACGTCCTTGTCTTGCATGTTAAAATTCACCCGGAATTGAACATACGCTTTGACTTTGGATAAGGAGTGTAGAATCCTATCTACAATGAGCTCTTTGGGGATTTCAACCTTTTGAAGTTTCAATGTCTCGACTAGCTCCATTAATTTGAGCACGTGAGGGCTGACCTTTTGGCCCTCCTTAAAATCGAGATCAAAGAATGCCGAGGCTGCCTCATATGGGACGATCCTTGGTGCTTGCGAAAACATTGTCACAAGTTTGGAATAGATTTCATAAGCGGTGCCCATTTTAAAAGCTCTCCTTTGGAGATCCGCCTCCATAGCAAAAACCAACCCATTTTTCATAGCGGCAGACTCTTTGTGGTAAGCCTCATATGCTTCCCTAGTGGCGGCACTCGACCTAGCATTAGGTTCGGGTGGAGAGGCCTCGGTTAGGTAACGAAGCTTGTCGTCACCTTGGGCGGCTAATTTGAGTTGGGCATCCCAATCGGAGAAATTTGACCCATTCTTTTCAAGTTTACAATGATCCATGAAGGATCGGAGCCATGAAACGTTAGTGAGAGTGGTAGCGTTGGTGTTTGGTGCGGCCATTTGTTATGAGAAATAAAAGTGGTCTACAAAACAAAATAGAAGGAATAAAACATTTGTCGTTTTCAAAATAATAATAATACTCGTAAATTTTAATTTAAACAAGTTTTATTGCATTTATCTAGTGACCTCTACCCAACTTTGATAAATGATTCTAAGACCCAAATTCATATTAACTTAGGCATCGGTAAAGCCGAATACAACCCTTATCAATATAACTCGGTGGATTAACTCTTTAATCGATTCTACTCTTAGAACTCTTGGTCGATAAATTTACATTATAATTTATCTTTAGCCCGAAACACATCCGGCAACCGTCGAGAATACTTTCGTTGAGTTCAACCCAAATTTCGAATAAATGTGTCCATGATCCAAATTTACATCAACTTGGGCATCGGTAAAGCCGAATACAACCCTCATCTTTATAAATTCGGTGGGTAGACATTTATCACCCACTTCCCCTACGTAACAAGGTTTGGACCCCGGTAAAGCCGAGTGCACTCTCTCACGAAATAAGTTTTCATGGTTTCTAATTTTTGGTAAGGCTAAATCTCAATTGTTTATTTTAGCGAGAGGTCATGTCAATTTATTATCTATCACGTTTTAAAGTGAACTAAAGCGGTGAACTACGATAATTGTAATTGACACAGTCGATTTAATTCGATTAAATGATAATGCATGTTTTAGTTTTGGCGATTTAGCGATGCATGCAACATATAAATAAAATGCAAAGTATAAATAAAATCCTAGTATGGCCTTCCTAAAATAGTAAATCTAATAAACTATTACAAATTCGGAAACCAACTCCTATGGTCCCTTGAACTTCGGTCTTGGCACGCATTTCAAGGCAACACTTTCTTTAATGGATCGCCTTCTCGAGTGGCACCGTCTTCAAGGAACTCCGGGAAATAAATAAATTACATAATAAATTACATAATTTCCTATTATACATTTGTAATTAAAAATAAAAATAAATCTATTAAATTACAAAACGGTGATACGAGATCACAATAAATTACAACCGAATCGATATTCCCATACATTTCGGGTAATATCAATTAAAACTAAGGCCATACTAAGTAAAATTACATAATTCAAAAATTACATAAAATTAAAATATGACAATCATAAATAAAATGCAGCATTATAATATGTATTAACATGCCCAATTTTATGCTAAATCGCCTTTAAGGAGCCAAGATCGTATATTTATCGGTTTTCATGGATTTGCGTGATTTAACTTGTTGAAATCACAATAATTAAGTAAACTCATATTTATGTACAAGTTAATTAACCTAACCATCTTAGGACTCAAAATTAGTCTCCACTAACATTTTGACAATAATTAACCTTGATTTCTTAATATTGTTCATAAATGGAGCTAAAGTACAAAAATGCTATAAACTTCAAAATCAATTATAAAAACTTCAAATAATTTCGAAATTTGAAATTTAAACTCATGAATATTCTGGAAAAATACCATGACACTCATAATGTTCAAGACATAGGTTAAAAAATTTCGAAAATTTATCGAGAAAAACAATGTTGCGGTTTATCGGTTTTAACAATTATGACCATAACAACGAAGAGAAATGGGTTAGTGATAGAAAGAGAAAGTGAGAGCACGGAATCTTAGGAAAATCCACAAAAATCACAAAAAAATCACCTGAAAACTTTAACCTAGCTCTGACATAATGACGGCGCTCAAACATTCTAGGCAATCTTCATCACTTTCTGCTACAAGAAAATCAAAAAAATTCAAATAAAAATCGGTTTTCACTTTTGGATTTCACGGTTGTTGGTCCTGCATCCTCTGTAAAGATCGTCTCAAATCCGGTAGACCTTGAACCGTTGGATTTGGATGATCTTATAGATGATGAAACTGAGGGATGGTCTGTACCGAAGAATGGAAAGAGTACGGAAAAATTATCTACCATTCATGAGGAACCGGAAGGTATGCTTCAATTTTCTGCTTCTGATGTTAAAAAGGAGCCTGATTTCTGGCAGAATTCTATTGTATGCTTTATTTTGGGGGCTAATCCTCCATGGGAGGTGGTTGAGGATTTTATCTATCGTTCATGGGATGAGTATGGTGTTGACAGAGTCTCGTTCTTGCCTTCTGGGGTCTTCCTGGTGAGATTTCGTAAGAAAAACGATATGGAGTCTGTTATGCATCATGGTCATTTTTTGTTTGAAAACAAGCCAATCATTGTGCGTCCTTGGTCTCCTTCTATACCTCTCACAAAAGCGAAGGTTAATGTTGTTCCTGTGTGGGTTAGACTGCTAGACCTACCTTTGAAATTTTGGGGCAACTGTATTCCTCGCATATCTGGTTTGATTGGGGATTATGTTAGGTGTGATGGTCCAACAGAGGAACGTACTAGATTGGCTTATGCTAGGGTGCTCGTTGATGCTCCCTTTGGGAAGCCCTTACCTACTACAGTCAAATTTCTGGATGAACACGGGGAAGTGGTTACTCTCAAGGTGGAAAGTGAGTGGAACCCTATCCTCTATAAGGATTGTGGTGGGATTGGACACTCTGAACAGATGTGTAAGATGGTTAAGAGTAAGGTGCAGAGTAAGAGGCAGCCTAAATCAAGGACTACTCAGCAGTGGCAACCTAAGGTGCAGACTACCAAGCCAGTTCCTAAAGTGGCTGTGGCTAAGTCTGTCACCCCCAAGGTGGTCACTCCCCGAGTTATTGTGCCTGCTCCTAAGAAGATAATACAGAGTACTCCTTTGAACAGACCTAAGACACCTGTTGTGCAAGGGATGGGTACTGTGTCTCATAGGCCTAATACTCCTGCTAGACCCATTATCAGGCTCAGCAGACAGGAATTGATAGATCATGGGTCCAACTCTACTTTCTTTAGTCAATATTCTTTTATGGAAGCTTTAAACAATGCAACTCCTAGAGTGGGGATTGGGACGAGATCGGTGATTTTGCCCCCTGAGGGGGTGGGTCACAATGATGGGCTTCTGGAATGTCAGGGGGTTAAATAGTCCAAGCAAACAAAAGTATGTTAAATGGTTTTTGCACCATCATGATATTGGGCTATTTGGCCTCCTTGAGACGAAGGTTAAGCCTTCGTCTCTAAATAGGGTCAAGGACAGTCTTTGTGTTGGGTGGTGTGTATCAACTAATTCCCAGTGGCATAAGGGGGGAAGGGTGTGGCTTCTGTGGAAGCCTCATTTGTATAATATCCATTTTATGGAATATAATGCCCAGTTTATTCATGTGATGGTGGGAAGTTAAACTCTGGTGGTTCATTTTATCTTACCATGGTCTATGCCTTCAATGATTTGCAGGATAGGAAAGATTTATGGAATAGACTTACTCACTTTAAGAGTCTTATTAATGGCCCTTGGATTGTTTTAGGGGATTTTAATACAGTTCTCAGTCCTTGTGAAAGATTGGGGGGGACAGTTGATCGATGCCATTTCGTGTTCACAATTAAGTATATGTGGTCGTTGGTCAATGGTCGATACAAAACACAATTTATACTTCACAAACAACTCTACAATTAGTAAAGAGGCAAGTAAAGGTCGGATCCCAAGGGACGGGTATTGAAATGAGAATTCTATTGTAACTAGTAGTGTCTAGGGGTGTCACAAATTGGGTTGGTGTAGAAGGTCACTAAACTAAAATAACAATGAAAATAAACTAGCAAGATGAATAAAATAAGGGGTGTAAACAATTGATTAAAAGCACTAGGGTGTCATGGGGTCATAGGGGAATCATGGGATATGATCATACAAACATGTTCTCAAATTATAAGCAAGCAATTATTGTTGTGATGGATTGAGTTGGGTTATGTCTTACAATCCTAAGAAAGTTTGGGTCCCGGAGCCGAATCGATTAGATTGTACAACACCTACAAGTCGACTTAATCTTTCCTACTCAACACATGCATGGTCTAATGAGACTCGAGTTGGGTTATGTCTTACAAGTCTCATTGAAAAGATAGGAGATGATAGTAAATGCAAGGATTCATAGGCTTAGCATTTCATCAAATATAACATGTGCATGTATTAAGATCAAAACAAGCAAGCAAATAAGATATGAAAGCATATTGATTTAAGCATGAATCATTCCCCATGTTGGTTTCCCCTAATCACCCATTAACCCTAGCTAAGAGACTACTCACTCATTATCATGTTGATCATGCTAGCAAGGTTGTCAATCATACCAACAATATGAAACATGATGAATAAATGAAAGTAATTAACAATAATTAAAAAGGGATTAAGAGATTATACCTACTAATGATTCCAATAATAAAGCAAGAATAATAGAAGTACTTGAATCCTAGATTGAGAGGTTGTCAATCTCCCAATAATAACCCAAATAATCTTCAATTACCCAAAATAAAGGAAGAACAAGAGAGAGATTAAAGAACTAAAACTTGGATTAATACTTGATTACAATATTGAAGAGAGATTTGATTGATATTAACTACACTAATTATTGATAAGAAGAACATGCTCCTCTAATTAGACTAATGGGGTATTTATAGTGAAAATTAGGGAGGATGCATTAGGGTTAACTAAGGGCTAAACTAGTAATTACACTTTTTAAGTTGAGCAAGGAGGACCCGGTATTTTCCGAGAGAAGGGCTTCTCTTTTCGTAGCTTGAAGAATGAAATCCGTCTTTGTCGCGGGAAATCCGGGCGGATTGGAGTCGGGACGGCCGGATTTGGGCGGTGCAATCCGAGCGGATTCGGGAGAGGGACGCTCGGATTGTTGAAGGGGAATCCGAGCGGATTCCAAGGAGGGACGCTCGGATTGTCTTTGGGCCGGACGGGCGGATTGTCCGCAATCCGTTCGGATTGTTGGTCAGCGTCAATTCTTCTTCTTTTCTTCCCTTTTCTTCATAAATTCCTTGGGGATTTCCTTGGGGACGCAAGGATCCTTTCTCAACATTGTTCTTCTACTATGATATGTACAAAGGCCTTCTAGTCTTGTCTCTTCTTGATGCTTGGTCATTGAATACAATCAATTTAGCCTCGTTTTGCCATGAAAATGCAAGATTCTTACTCCTTTCCTACCAAGGGATCAAAATCTCAAAGAATATGCAAAACAAAGAACTAAAGATAAGAAATGACCCAAATAGGCACTAAAAAGCATGGAAACAATGGTAATTCGGGGGCTAAATATGCGCTAATTATGGTCACATCAAATATCCCTAAACCGAACCTTTGCTCGTCCCGAGTAAAGAGGTGACAAAGACTAGGACCAAAACTAACCTATCCTAATAATAATAGCCGATATGAGACAATTAGCGGGTCTCACTCCGCCCCTTCAACTCACAACAAGACAACCATGAGGTAGGATGCCTTCTTGCAAGGCAAGGTGGGTCTTGCCAAAATGGCGACACATCCAAACATTAAGCACATAAAAATCACATAATGGATGCATCTACAAAAAGAGTAGCCACTCCCTCATCAAGTGGCGAAAATTATCTACAAGGGAAGCAATTCAAGGGTACACAATCCTTCATAGATGCAATTTGTTCAAACTACTAAGCCTAGAAGGATACCAATAAATCACCTCCAAGTTGTGTCAAGCTAGGGTACCTTTGTCCTCAATCGTTAAATGCTTTCGTCAAGAGTAGACTCCCTATGGTGTTAGAAACACTGGAGGATCGCGGAATTCCCCCTCTTGCCTAGACAAGAAGAAGGGTCGTCCCCTCTCTACCATGCACAAAAATGGATACGGTGGATAAAGGGATCAATAGATATTTGAGTTTCATTTTGGGAGTTTGCTTTCATTGTTGTTTTTCCCCCCAATTTCTTGTGGCATATAACATTTGAGAACACTTTCTTTGCCATTTCTTTTGATTTTTGGCATTTCAATGCTTGACAACTTTCAACTTTTGCATTTCTTTTTGAACATTTTCAAAGTCACCCCATATGTAGGGAGGGTGCCTTATTTTTGAAGCTTTAGGAGTCTATTTTTGCTCCTCTTTTCTTTTGATGCATTTTGCAAACTTTCTTTCACTTTTCATTTTATTGAACTCAAATTGATTTTTTTTTTTTTTTTTTTTTTTTTTTTTTTTTTTTTGTGCCCATTCCCTTTGATGACAAAATATGGTAGAACATGGGTGATGGATGGATGCATGGTTTCAAGGGTCACCTTGGAATAAACGGTAGCCAAGGAGTTATCACACCACAAGGTACTCTTGACTAGGCCTTAATCCATGGGTCAAAGGATACTAGCATGACACATCCTAGGGTGTTTTACAAGCATTCTAACAAGCAAAGTCTTAAGAATAAAAAGCATCTACTAGGGCCTATATACACTTGTCAAGCTTCTCAAATAGACGGTTTCACAAAAATTTTCTAACATGCAAACTACATGCCATGATGCAACTAGCATATAAACATCCTAATGCAAATGATTCTACCAACTAATATGCCATATAAACTAAATGCAAGTCCTAAATTCACATTGTTTTTACCGCATCAATCAAAATAAAGCCACATAGTCATTAACATAAAGAGGAAAAAGGAGATTGGAAAGATCATACCATGCGGTCTTCAATATCCTCATGTCTCGGATGTGGCGTAGTCGATCAAAGTGAACAAGGATAAAACAAACACAATATATACAAGACAATATATACAAAGGAAATGAACTTGTTTTTGGATTTTTCAATTTTTCAAATTTTTATGATTTTTGAAATT
Source organism: Silene latifolia (assembly GCF_048544455.1). Classification (NCBI taxonomy): domain Eukaryota; kingdom Viridiplantae; phylum Streptophyta; class Magnoliopsida; order Caryophyllales; family Caryophyllaceae; genus Silene; species Silene latifolia. The sequence goes on from NC_133535.1 coordinate 109,422,202, forward strand.
TTTAATTTTTTATGGTTTTTGAATAAAAGTTAAGTGTTAGAATTCCCATCCCCACACTAATATGGGCATTGTCCTCAATGGCCAAAATGATGGAAATTATGCAAAGATGATGCATGATTTCTATACTAAATGCAATTCTACACTAAGCTATACTACATGATGCATGGTTTTTGTTATGACGGAGAGGATAATTTAGATTACCTCCCGTTGCGTATGCATTAACTTCCCCAAACCGAGTGAGACACTATTGCTAATGTCCAAGGATGGGTATAGTTCATGCACACACTATGCTATGCATGAAACTAGATTGTCATTTTGGATTTTACAAATGGGAACAATAAAGAACACCTCAATGGTACCGAGGTGTGAGTCCTTTGATGTTGCTAGGACTAAACCAACAATGATCAAAATGAAATAAAATACAAAGAGATATAGACAAACCATGGGAGAGTAGGAATCTCCAAGGCTTGCTAGTCCTCCATCATGCTATCATCATCATCACTTCCCTCATGAGAAGTGGTCACATTGCCACTTTCCTTGGCACTTTCTTCTTCACTTTCTCCATCATCTTGTTCATCATCATCTTCACCATCTCTTTCTCCATCTCCTTCTCCATCTCCACTTGCTTCTTCCTCAATATTATCATCAATTTCTTCACCATTTCCAACAACCTCATTGTCTTCCACCACGTCCCTAGATGCACCCGAAAACAAGGCTTCTTTATCCGCCCAACTAGGCAAAGGACAAGATGGATCAAGGAGTCCTTGCCTAGCTAAATGTAGGAGGGGAGGATATTGAGCCAAATATGCATTCTTCCGATCTTCATAAGCTTGCTTGTGCATTGCTTGCATAAGAAGAGTGACATAGTCTTTCCCAATTTCAACTCCTTCCGGTTTGAACTCTTCATACACAAAGGGGTAAGGCGGTATAACAATGGAAGAGGAGGGGGTTTCATGATCACCCTTTTGTTGTTGAATGATGTACTCGGCTTCTTCGGATAGGGGAAGTAGATAGTTGGTCCGGTGGACACTTAGGCGACAAATCTTCGCGGGTAAAGTGAATGATCGAGCCTCACTAGTAAGCCATCCACACTTGGTGTCAAGGGGGTTTTGAGCAACCCACTTGAACTTGTTAATCATGGTAGGCATATCAATAAGATGGCCACCTTCCTTTGCCTTGTACTTGCTATCCTTATTGAAATTAGGATCAAAGTGCTTGGCTAGGACCGTGACTAGGCCGCCATTAACAATAACGGTTGTACCCTTCTTCCCACTATCAACATGGAGCCATCTATCAACCAATAGCCTCAAAGAATTGAAAGGCTTGGTATGGATTCTTCCGACATTCAAAGCCGATTCAAGGAGAATAAAATCAAGTCTTGTGAAATGATTGGTGTCTTTCCTAGCAATTATGGTATTTCCCACAACTTTGTGCCATACTCTTATGCCCGGATGATGGACCAAAAGAGCACGACAAGCATGAAAATCATCAAATTTCTTCCCGTAGATTGCCTCCCAAAGAGGCTCGGGGTCATACTTTCCATAATGCTTAAGATATCTCGATTCATCGCTAAGACCCAAAATTTCACCCAATTCCTTAAAGGTAATGCGTCTACTAATGTTAGCTAGACGAAACTCAAGATTTTCTCTATCCTCAACTTTGGCGACTTTTAAAGAACTTAAGAATTCCAAGACAAGGGAAGGGTATGTCGATTCCTTTGTTTCAAACAATTTTTTCAAACCCATGGCATTGAAAAAGGCTTTTGTTTGTTCAAGAACACCCAATTTCTCCAAAGCATCTTTACATATGAATTTGGTGGATTGAATTGATTTCATAGCAAACTTGACAAATGTCTTTCTATGGGTATCGGAAATAAAAGTTACCTCCGGATAATGCAAGAGTTGATCGATTACCGGAGTAGAAGGTGATGCTCCCATAGAAGTTTGTTGTTGTTGTTGCACTTCCAAGTTTGGTGTTGATACCACCATTGCCAAAGCTTTCTTTGTTTGGAGAGCTTTTTGCCTTTGAGAGAGAGCCTTTGCCTTTGGTGCCTTTGTTGCTCCCTTTGTCCTTGCCATTTGATGAACTAACCAAGAAAAGAATCAAAAATCTTCAATTTGTAGAATGCCCAAATCGATTTGAAGGTGAAAGGCTTTGCCTTTATGAAATCAAAAATCGACTCAAAGGTTGAAGATTTTGTTCTTGGTTTTGATTTTTATTGAAGATGGAGTGACTGATTTGTTGTTTGAAGGATGGTTTGATTTGATTTTGGTGGATTTTGTTGAGGGTTTTTGTTTTTGTGGTGGAGAGGATGAGGGTTTTGATGTTGTGGGTAGTGTTTATGAATGAATGAATGAAGGAATGAAGGTGGGAGGGTATTTAAAGAAGTCGAAATTTTCGAAAACGCAGGGGCAATCCGTGCGGATTAGGCCCAATCCGTGCGGATTCTGCAGCTTCAAAATTTTCAGAAGCTCGCCTAAAGACGGGCGGATTCTGGGGAATCCGCTCGGATTCTTCTGTGATGGGACGGGCGGATTTGCTTCAGGACGGACGGATTTCAGTTCAGAGAAATTTCTTTGTTTTCTTCAGCTGCAAAGACGGGCGTCTTCTTCACAAGACGGACGGATTCTATGAGACGGGCGTCTTTCCGGAAATCCGCTCGGATTCTTCAACAAGAGAAATTTTCAATTTCAGCTCAAATCGAACGGGCGTCTTCTCAGCAGGACGCTCGGATTGTTGAAGACGGGCGGATTCTCAGGAATCCGCTCGGATTCTTCCCTGTTGTACACGGATTCAGCTCCACCCGTGCACAAACGCATTCCCATATCATTCTTTCTTTCTTTCTTTCAAATCTTGTGTTCTTGATTGTGGGGGCACTACTAAGGCATGAATAGCCTAGGCAATTCCCATCCCCACACTAAGGTAAAGCACTACACATCAATTGAAAGTGTTAATCCCTCCCTCACTTCTCTCTTACATGACAATTATTTTGATCAAAGTAAATAAAAATCCAAAAATGACAAAAAATGCAATACAAAAATTGAAATGTAAGTTAGGGAGTTAGAAATATTTACAAGTGGTGGTTTAGGGAGGACTCCACCAAACTCTCATTCTTGATGAGATGTCAAGGGGGCATGTTCAAGGTGTTGTTGATGTTGCTCAACACCTTGAAAAAGTAATCAAAAGCTTGTTCATTATTATGGTAGAGGTCCTCAATAGACCGTGCCCCTTGTTGTTGATCATGATCGATGGCATGCCCAATGTAGGGATTAAAAATCCCTTCAAATTCGTCGTCCCAAAGACCACAAACTTCATTGAGTTGATCATTGAAAATCTCTTGCTTAGATGGAGATAACTCTCCCAATTTCTTCTCTTGGCCAATGAGGCCATCTTCTTCTTCCTTGGTTGATTTTGATAAGCTTTGCAAGCTCTCCTTGTTACAATTCACTTGCTCTTTGAATGGAGCATCTTGATCTTTCTTCTTCCATTGGAGTTCCGATTTCTTCCTTTCATCCTTCCGGCTATAATGATCAATCATGAAACATGGCTCATGTAAACGAGGAGCTCTCATGGTCTTGTCAAGATTAAAAGTTATGCTTTCATCTCCCACTTCTAGAGTGAGCTCTCCATGTTTCACATCAATCACCGCACCCGCGGTGTGTAGGAAAGGTCTTCCTAGGATGATTGGAATGTTGGAATCTTCCTCCATATCAACAATGACAAAGTCCACCGGGATGAAAAACTTCCCAATTCGCACGGGGACATCTTCCCATATCCCTAATGGTGTCTTCGTCGATCTATCGGCCATTTGGAGTGTGATGTTGGTGCATTTAAGCTCTCCCATCCCCAACCTTTTACTCACCGAGTACGGCATGACACTCACACTAGCCCCTAGATCACATAAGGCTTTGTTGATCGTCGTGTCGCCAATGGTACACGGTATTGAGAAGCTTCCCGGATCCTTTAACTTTGGAGGTGAACTCCCTTGAAGTATTGCACTACTCACCTTAGTGAAGGCGATAGTCTCAAGTTTCTGGATCGACTTCTTCTTTGTGAGGATATCTTTCATGTATTTTGCATAGGCCGGAACGTGATTGATTAATTCCGTGAAAGGAATTGAGACTTCTAAGTTCTTCGCAATTTCCATGAACTTTCCAAGTTGATCATCAAATTTGGGCTTGGCTTGACGACTTGGAAAAGGAAGTCTAATCACAATGGGCTCCTTTTCTTTGGCCTTGTCTTCATTTTTCTTTGAACTTTCTTCTTTTGATGATTCCCCTTCTTTGGGGTTTTGCACAACAACTTCATTCTCACTAGCTTTCACAACTTCATTTTCAACTTGCTCCTTCGGTGCTTCATATCTTGTACCACTTCTCAAGTGAATGGCACTAACCGTTTCATGTCTAGGGGGATTACTTTGAGGTGGTAATTGCCCCTTTTGTCTTTGTGAGCTTGAAGATGCTAGTTGAGTCAATTGTGTTTCCAACATCTTGGTGTGAGCTAGAATGTTGTTGATGGTGGTGTCTTTTGCTTGGCTATCTTTTTGCATTTGAGTGAAAAATTCTTGTTGATTCTTTTGCATTTGGAGGACCGCTTTTTGGACATCAAAACCTTGGTCATTTTGGTGATTGTATGGATTTTAATTTTGGTAACCTTGGTTTTGATTGTAAAAGGGTCTTTGATTTTGATTCCTCATGGGTGGTGGAGTGTATGTTGTTTGAGGGTTTTGAACATTTTGGCTTTTGTATGAGAGATTTGGATGGAACTTGGTGTTTTCATTGTAAAAATTCGAATAAGGGGTACCACTTTTGTAAGCTTGGAAAGCATTAACTTGTTCATTTGTTCCCCTACATTCACTTTGGTCATGTCCCAAAGTTCCACAATTCTCACATATCCCACTTGGGATTGATGAGGATGCCGTCATGGCATTGACATGATGCTTTGATGTTTTTGAGTTTTCCTCAAGTCTAGCCATAGCTTGTTCAAACTTCAAGTTGATTGTGTCAATGTGAGCACTAAGTTGAGCACCCAATTGAGTAACGGAGTCCACTTCATGCTTTCCTCCTCTAGTAGCCTTGCGAGGTCTACTATATTGCGAATTATGGACCGTCATTTCCTCAATCTTGTTCCATGTTTGATTGTCATCAACTTCGGTGAACATTCCATTTGATCCCATATTGAGAATGTTCCTTGAATCTTCATATAAACCGTTCCAAAATTGTTGTACCAAAAACCATTCGCTAAGTCCATGGTGAGGACATGAGCGACAAATACCTTTGAACCGCTCCCAAGCTTCATACAAAGATTCTTCATCCCTTTGCTTAAAACCCGTAATTTGAGCTCTTAGCATGTTAGTCTTTTCCGGTGGGTAGAATTTTTTGTAGAAAGCTAGAGCTAACTTCTTCCAAGAATCTATTCCAAGGGTGGCCTTATCAAGGCCCTTCAACCATTGCTTTGCGGTGCCGATTAACAAAAAAGGAAATAAGACCCATCTAATTTGGTCTTGAGTCACGCCCGTTTGAGAGATAGCATCACAATAATCGCAAAAGGTTTCCATATGAGAATGAGGGTCCTCACTAGGCATTCCCCCGAATTGGCTCCTCTCAACTAGTTGGATGAAGGCGGACTTGGCAATAAAATTTCCGGTGAGATGTTGTGGTGTAGGAGTACCATTTGGTAGATTCTCCTCGGTGGGTATAGAGTGTGACGAAAATTTTGGCATTGTAGGTGGATTTTGTGGGGTATTGTGTAATGGGTTTTCTTCTCCTTCTATTGCGAAAGGATTGACAAACTCACTAGTGGGTTGAACAACTTCACCAACACCTCTCAAATTCCTCCTAACAAGTCTCCTATTATTCGTCAAGGTTCTTTCGATTTCACGGTCAAAAGGTAACAAATCACTTTGTGACCTTCTAGACATGCAAAATATCAAACAACTCGAAAACAATTAGAACAAACCTTGAGGAGTTTTACTTCCCCAAGGTGAAGAAAGACACAACTAATAACAATAAAAAGAAATCTTAAATCAATTAAACACCGTCCCCGGCAACGACGCCATTTTTGATCGATGCCATTTCGTGTTCACAATTAAGTATATGTGGTCGTTGGTCAATGGTCGATACAAAACACAATTTATACTTCACAAACAACTCTACAATTAGTAAAGAGGCAAGTAAAGGTCGGATCCCAAGGGACGGGTATTGAAATGAGAATTCTATTGTAACTAGTAGTGTCTAGGGGTGTCACAAATTGGGTTGGTGTAGAAGGTCACTAAACTAAAATAACAATGAAAATAAACTAGCAAGATGAATAAAATAAGGGGTGTAAACAATTAATTAAAAGCACTAGGGTGTCATGGGGTCATAGGGGAATCATGGGATATGATCATACAAACATGTTCTCAAATTATAAGCAAGCAATTATTGTTGTGATGGATTGAGTTGGGTTATGTCTTACAATCCTAAGAAAGTTTGGGTCCCGGAGCCGAATCGATTAGATTGTACAACACCTACAAGTCGACTTAATCTTTCCTACTCAACACATGCATGGTCTAATGAGACTCGAGTTGGGTTATGTCTTACAAGTCTCATTGAAAAGATAGGAGATGATAGTAAATGCAAGGATTCATAGGCTTAGCATTTCATCAAATATAACATGTGCATGTATTAAGATCAAAACAAGCAAGCAAATAAGATATGAAAGCATATTGATTTAAGCATGAATCATTCCCCATGTTGGTTTCCCCTAATCACCCATTAACCCTAGCTAAGAGACTACTCACTCATTATCATGTTGATCATGCTAGCAAGGTTGTCAATCATACCAACAATATGAAACATGATGAATAAATGAAAGTAATTAACAATAATTAAAAAGGGATTAAGAGATTATACCTACTAATGATTCCAATAATAAAGCAAGAATAATAGAAGTACTTGAATCCTAGATTGAGAGGTTGTCAATCTCCCAATAATAACCCAAATAATCTTCAATTACCCAAAATAAAGGAAGAACAAGAGAGAGATTAAAGAACTAAAACTTGGATTAATACTTGATTACAATATTGAAGAGAGATTTGATTGATATTAACTACACTAATTATTGATAAGAAGAACATGCTCCTCTAATTAGACTAATGGGGTATTTATAGTGAAAATTAGGAGGATGCATTAGGGTTAACTAAGGGCTAAACTAGTAATTACACTTTTTAAGTTGAGCAAGGAGGACCCGGTATTTTCTGAGAGAAGGGCTTCTCTTTTCGTAGCTTGAAGAATGAAATCCGTGCTGTGCAGGAATCCGGGCGGATTGGAGTCGGGACGGCCGGATTTGGGCGGTGCAATCCGAGCGGATTCAGGAGAGGGACGCTCGGATTGTTGAGGGGGAATCCGAGCGGATTCCAAGGAGGGACGCTCGGATTGTCTTTGGCTGGGCGGCGGATTATCCGCAATCCGTTCGGATTGTTGGTCAGCGTCAATTCTTCTTCTTTTCTTCCCTTTTCTTCATAAATTCCTTGGGGATTTCCTTGGGGACGCAAGGATCCTTTCTCAACATTGTTCTTCTACTATGATATGTACAAAGGCCTTCTAGTCTTGTCTCTTCTTGATGCTTGGTCATTGAATACAATCAATTTAGCCTCGTTTTGCCATGAAAATGCAAGATTCTTACTCCTTTCCTACCAAGGGATCAAAATCTCAAAGAATATGCAAAACAAAGAACTAAAGATAAGAAATGACCCAAATAGGCACTAAAAAGCATGGAAACAATGGTAATTCGGGGGCTAAATATGCGCTAATTATGGTCACATCAACAGTCAACTGAAGAGGAAATAGCTGATTTTCAGGATTGTGTGGACTGTTGTAATCTAGTGGATATTGCTGCAACTGGTTCCTATTTCACTTGGAACAACAAGCAGGAAGCAGCTACTAGAGTGTACAACAGGTTGGATAGGGCTTTAGTGAATCATGAGTGGCTTAATGAGCGAGCTGATTATTATGCTCATTTTCATGTTGAAGGGTATTTTGACCACACCCCTTGCATTATCCAGAGACAGTCTTTAAAACACCAGAGGAAAAGCTGCTTTAAATATTTTAATATGTGGAGTGGTGTGGATCTTTTTATCCCAACTGTTCAGAAGATTTGGGAAAAGTGCATCTATGGTACTACTATGTTTCAGATAGCACAGAAGCTAAGGATGCTCAAGAATCCCTTGAAAGCTCTGAATAGAGATTTATTTGGTGATGTTGAGAACAATTGTATGAGGGCTTGGAAGCATCTTGAGTATGTGCAGACCCAGCTGAAAAGTGATCCTACTAACTCTGACTTGATTGGTATTGAGTTGGTAGCTTTGAAGGACTATCAAGAGTTGCAAACTGCTTGTAATAGCTTCCTGGTACAAAAATCTAAAGTAGTTTGGCTTGCTGATGGTGACTCTAATACTAAAATGTTCCATAGCTATTTGAAGGCCAGACAAGCTAGAAATAAGGTCCTTCAAATTACTGATGTGGAGGGGCATTGCTGTACTGAGCCTAATGATATCCAGCAGGCTTTCCTAACCTTTTATCAACAACTGTTGGGTGAGTCTAATGATCTGAAGCCAGTTAAAGCAACTGTGGTTAAGAAGGGGCCCATTTGTACTGATGAGCACTGGCAGATTTTGTTGAGTCCAGTGACTAATGAAGAGATCAAGGATGCTTTATTTTCTATCCCTAATCATAAAGCTCCTGGCCCTGATGGTTTCTCAAGTGCTTTCTTTAAGGACTCTTGGGAGATCATTGGGGTTGATATCTGTAAGGCCATTTCTGATTTTTTTACTCATGGAAGGTTACTTAAACAAATAAATCACACCTTGGTTACTCTGATCCCTAAGGTGCCTTTACCTGAGAATGTGACCCAATTCAGGCCCATAGCTTGATGTAATGTCCTGTATAAGGTTATTTCTAAGCTACTTTGTGCTAGACTTGCCAAGATCCTCCCTCATATTATCAGTCCTAATCAAGGAGGATTTATCCAGGGCAGGAATATTATTGAAAATATCCTTGTTTGCCAGGATATCATCAGATTGTACAATAGGACATCTGTTTCCCCTAGATATCTTATTAAAGTTGATCTTAAAAAAGCTTATGACTCAGTCAATTGGTCCTTCCTCTTTCAGATGCTGAGGGCTTTGAATTTTCCTACTCACTTTATTACAATGATTTAGGAATGTGTGACCACTACTTCCTATTCCCTGGTACTTAATGGTGAATCATTTAGTTTCTTTCCATGGGAAACAAGGTTTGAGACAAGGAGACCCTCTCTCTCCCTTGTTATTTACAATAGCAATGGAGTATTTGTCTACCTGAATTTTGCTACTGAGGTGCTACCTTTCAAGTTTTATTCCCTCTGCAGTAGACTTAAATTGCAGCACCTTATGTTTGCTGATGATTTGTTACTTTTCTCCAAAGGTGATACACAGTCTGTTGAGGTTTTGTTGAGATCCTTTGCCACCTTTTCTGCAGCTTCTGGACTACAAATGAATAATCACAAGTCCAATATCTACTTTTCCGGAGTTCAGAGAAAGGTTAGAGACTATATTATTGGCCTTTCAGGCTGTGTGGAAGGGCAGATTCCTTTTAAGTACTTGGGTGTACCCATCACTGCTGGTAGACTGGGTAAAAAGGAATGCCAGGTTCTGATTGAAAAAATTGTTGAGAGAATCAGGTCCTTTGGAGCTAGGAAGCTCTCCTATGCTGGGAGGCTTGTATTGGTTAAATCAGTTCTCACTTCACTCTTTACTTATTGGGCAAATATCTTTTTGATTCCTAAAGGTGTGATGAAGAAGATTGATAGTATTTGTAGGAATTACCTATGGGATGATACTAATGTTTACCTTAGAACACCTATGGTTAACTGGGAAAGGGTGTGTACTCCACAGAGTGAGGGAGGACTTGGCCTTAGGTATAGCCTTGACTGGAATAGGGCTACCATTGGGAAACTAGTATGGTGGATATATAGCAAGCCTGCTAGTTTGTGGGTCAAATGGATACATCAGGTATATATCAAAGGTAGCAGTTGGGATAGTCATGTTCCTAAGACTCATATGAGCTGGAACTGGAAGACAATTTGCAAAATTAAAGATGATTTTAAGTCTGGTTATGCTGCTGGTACATGGCTTGCTGATAAGAAGGGTTATACTATTTGTTCAGGATATGATTGGATACGCCATAAGGAACAGAAAGTTGGATGGGCAAAGCTGATATGGAGGAGTTGGGCACTGCCTAAACATAAATTTCTGTTATGGTTAATCCTCAGGAACGCACTGAATGTCAAAGCTAAATTGTTCAAGCATGGTATTTGCCAGGATGATATCTGCTGCCTGTGCAGTGCTGGTCAAGAGACAGTTGAGCATGTTTTTCAAACCTGTCAGTATGTATCAATGGTACTGGCAGGAGTGTGTGATTGGCTCTGTATTCCTAAACCTACTGTGAATGGGATAATCTGGGTGGGGAGAAGAAACTGAAGCCTGCTGAAGAGGAATGTCTGTCTGGTCTTTGTCATGGCGATCTACTATGCGATGTGGCATCAAAGAAATCAAGCAAGATTGGAGGGCATTGTTTTGAGACCGAGCATTGTGATTCACCAGATTCAGCAATGCCTCAAATTAAGAATGATTAGGTGTAAGATTGTAACAAGTGTAGATGCAAACGGGATGTCTTCTATCATGTAGAAGCTTCTCTTAATTATTATTGTTCTTAGTTTGTAATAGATGTTTTTGTGCTTAATGAGAACTTACCTTCTACAAAAAAAAAACAATTATGACCATAAAAAAATGAGAAAAAATATTTTTATCAACTTTTCACTTTTAGATCTGAAATATATGATAAAATGCAACATGTGACGTTTTTTCCTTAGTCATGAAGTATGATTTAGCATTTTTACTAATTAAAGTCACTATTTATGTGATTTTTCATCAAAAATTCATAAATCATGCATAAAGACTTCATTATAGCCAAATATTTTACACACATCTTATAAAATTTCATGTGACAACATACTAAATTTCCATGACCAGATTCGAAATATAACTCATATTAACCTATTTACCCATTTAAATACGATTTTAACTTGAAAAATCCATATTTCGAGCAAAACAACTCACTTTATCATGAAAATTTACAGGCCATCAGTAGATAATATATGTGAAAACATATCCAAAAATCACTGAAAAAATCGAAGTTTAGCTATTTTTCGTCCAAAAATGACATTTTTATCATAAAAATCACATTTTAATGCCATTATTATATAAAATGAACAATAAAATCCATAAATAAACCAAAACTTCCTAAAAATCATTTAGGACCAGAAACTTTTAACATACAAGTTTAGTTTTAGGTTTTTCTTCATAAAACCAATTTAATTAGTTTTGTATGTTAATCATATAACTCGGAAAAACTATAAACCGATTTGTATGCAAACAACCTTAGGCTCTGATACCACTTGTTTGAATTATTAATCTCATTAATTTAACATATTCATATATGTGACATTTTAATTTGGTCATAAAATTAAAACTAGATCTTACGCATGCAAACTTCAATAAGAATAGAGAAGAAATCGTTTTTCTTACTATAGTAGTTTCGGATTTAGGGCACAAGTGAGTTCTCCTTTTCACTTGTTCTTGAGCTTTCCTTACAAATGGAAGAACAAGGATTCAAAGATAGAATCCCTCCTTAAAGCATATACCCAAGATGACCCTTAAAAGACTATTATTATTTGATCTAGAATAATTATAATCTTACTAAAATGACTCAAAAACTATTATTTTGATCTCTATTATTTCGGTATAGAGAGGAAGGATTTTTGGAGTTTTATTTCTCTTACTAAACTTCTATAAGTTATTGATAAAATGAATAATATAATGCACAAAAACTAGTAAGTGGTTTTATTTGCATTATAGAGATTATAAAGGGTAAAAACCCTTGGCTTGCTAGGTTGGGAAACCGGGTGCATGGGTAGGGAAAGGGCCAATGCATGAGCTTCAATTCTTCCCAAGAAATGTAGGCATGCAAGGCTAGAATGTGTAGTAATCATTGTCTTTTTACATTATAAATTAAAACACAATGTAACCTTACTACTTACCCATTATTTCGGTACGTTCATATAAAATGGAGAAGTCCATTTTATTTGTGATTTTGTCAATATGTCATATGTAACACATTACATGACATCTTATATATAAAATGTATTTTTAACAATTAAAAATCAACATATTAATAAAATATGTCACTTATAAAAATTAACATATTAATTCATAATTACTTATACCAAAATTGTTTCCGAATTATAAACTACAACATTCTGTATTTATAATAATTTATTCATTCCGTTTCAATTGTTTCCGTAATCAATAATTTCATCTAAGTAATAAAACAATTCGATCACTTAGACCGTATCTTATTTAATCAAATTACAATGGGACACGTAAATATTACTTCCAAAATCGTCCGTCAATTTTAAGTAATTTAATTAACTCGTATCGTCATACGATCAATTAAATATTCAATTAAGAGTATCATCCTATAGGTATGACCTTAAGGGATAAACCGATCACCACCTTCGTACGACAGTAATGTCAAACTCTAGTCAGCCAATCATTACTGATATGTGTGGACCAGTTGACTGTAAAAAATTACTTCCCACATGTATTCTTAAATATGAGATTTAAACATGTGATCATCATGATCGACAGTTGTGATCGCATTATTGTCGGAGGACACATATTCCAACAATAACCCTGTTCATTAATGTGCACATCCCCTCATGTGGCGGGTTCCACAGAGGGCGAATCTAGGGCGTGAAACCACTTCCGCAAGTGACTCCACTCAGCCGAGGACGCACCTCGCGAACATCATCAACCATCTCAACTCCAACACCCATACTCTAATCCACCAACAACAATCAATCACAATATCAATCATATCAATCAATTACAACAATGCATCTTAAATCAATTAAACAATAAACTGAGTAGGGAAACCCTACCTTAGCACAAATCTAACACAAGTCAATCAAGCAAGCTAAAAAGGCTCCTCTACGAAATCTCCACCTAACAATATTCATACAATTGAATCACAAACATGCACAACAACCCCTTCCCCCAAATCATAAAACTAGGGCAAAACCCTAAAACACAAATTGACAAAACTTGTAGAACTAGAGGCATACCGACACAATCAACGCAAGAGAAGAAAGAACAAGACTCACGAGCAATCCACGAACTTGAGAGAGATTAGAGATGATTAGAGTTATGTTGAAAGTTTAGGTTTTGGTAAAAGTGATTATGAAACTGTAAATCCCGTTTTTATAACTCTAATCCTCTCTAAATCAACCCACGGAAATAATCACCGTCAGACCGGATACTCGGTCGAGTATAGAGTATACTCGGCCGAGTATTCCTGGACAGTAGCCTGACCAGAAATACACGACACATTACTCGGCCGAGTAAGCCATATTCGACCGAGTAACAGACTTAGAAAAACCGTAGTATTACAGTCTTCCCTCCTTAAAAAGAACTTCGTCCCCGAAGTTCATACTATACACAAAACAAAACCAACAACCATAACACAACTCCTCAACAACAACACAACACAACAAACAACACAACAACTACTCCAAGTACCAAAAAACTCCCACAATGTAAGACAAAACACCCAACTAAAACTGAAAAGATGACAAAGAAAAACATAGTTATGCTAACTCAAACTAGCCCAAAACAAGCATGAGACCATCTCCTACCCAATGTTGTTAAAATCGCGATCCGGATCGTAGAATCGTACGATTCTACGATCCAAAAACAGATAAACGATCCAAATCTCTCATAGGATCGTTATGGGGTAGAATCGCAGTAGAATCGGTCAGAATCGGACAGAATCGTAAAATCATTGTAGAATCGTACGATTCTATGTTTAAATGCCTTTTCATGTAATGCGCCAATGGGCCACATGTTCTTACAACTTTTTAAGGCCTATTATACTCTTAATTCTCTTTCTTTCATTGATTTATGTGGCCACTTAGTTATGTTAACTCGTTTGACTAACAAAATTAAGAAAAATGAAGTAAAAACGACGTAGGTAAACTCAACTTCATAATTCTATTTATTTTGTCAAATACCCACGAACCCTAACTCCCAATTTAACATTCAAAAATCTGCTATCATTACTCATCACCCTTGAACCCTAAATAAGCTTTGATGACTAGTGTTGAATTTGTATGTTGTCTGAGACTCCAATTGTCCCTATCACTATTTATTCAATAATAAGCTTTGATAACTACTGTTGATATTAGTATGTTGTCCAAGACTATAATTGTCCCTTTCACTATTTTTTCAACATTTTGGTCCTTAGTTGCCGTAAACTAGCAATGGTGATATTAGCGGTTAAATTATCAATTCTTTTGTTCAAAAACACTATAGTGGCTTTTATAATGATATAATTAATACTTCATTTATGTTATTTTATGGTTAATTTACATATTTGTGAAATCCGTTCCATCAATCATGCCTAAACTAGCGAGAATCGTAGAATCGTACGATCCTACGATCCGATCTCATGGAACCCGAACGCTTCAAAGTAGAATCCCGATCCCGACAACATTGCTCCTACTCCTTTAAAAGATAATGGTTACATCCCCTTAACCAAACATACCTGATAAAAAAGGTGAGGGAAACGCTCTCTCATCGACTCCTTTGGTTCTCATGTGGCCTCTTCCACATTGTGATTAGACCAAAGTACCTTTAGTAAGACGGTCTCACCATTCCTTGTCTTGTGCACTTTTCGGTCTAAGATCTCCTTAAGAACCTCCGCGTAAGTTAAAGACTCATCAAGCTCTATGTTCTCAACCTCAAGCACATGTGATGGATCACTCACATACTTCCGGAGTTGCGAAACATGAAACACATTGTGGACTCGATCCAATGATGGTGGTAAAGATAGCTGGTAGGCTACTTCACCTACACGATCTAAAATCTGATACGGGCCGATAAACTTCTGACTCAACTTCCCTTTCTTGCCAAACCTCATCACCCCTCGCATAGGTGACACCTTCAAAAGGACCTTGTCACCTACTGCGAAATCGATGTCCCTGCGGTGCAAATCTGTAGAACTCTTTTGGCGATCCTGAGCTCCTTTCATCTTTTGACGAATCAGACGAACTTGCTTAATCATATCCTGCCATACAAAGCCTCAAACGGTGCCATTCCAATGCTGGTGTAATAGTTGTTCTTGTATGAAAACTCGATCAAGTCCAGCCTATCTTCCCAACTCCCACCGAACTCCATGGCACAAGCCCTCAACATATCCTCCAGAGTCTTGATAGTCCTTTCAGTTTGACCATCTGTCGCAGGATGAAATGATGTACTCATCTTTAAGGTCGTTCCCATGAAATCCTGCAACTCTTGCCAAAACCGTGATATGAACCTCGCATCTCGATCCGACACTATATCCTTTGGTACACCATGTAACCGAACCACATGTTTTCTTTAACCCAAAGCTAGTTGTATCTTGGTCCAAGTATCCTTCATCGGAATGAAGTGAGCTGACTTTGTTAAGCGATCCACGATCACCCAAATCATATTGTTACCTTGTTGAGTCCTTGGTAACCCCACAATGAAATCCATAGAGATCGACTCCCATTTCCACTCTGGTACCTCAAGTGACTGAATCTGACCTTGCGGTCTTCGTTGCTCACCCTTTACTCTCTGGCAGGTTAAACACTTAGCCACGAACTCGGCCACATCCCTTTTCATGTTAGGCCACCAAAACGTTTTCTTTAGGTTCTTATAAAGCTTATCACCTCCTGGGTGAACTGAATAAGGAGTGCAATGAGCCTCCGTCATGATCACCCTCCTCAAATCTGCATCATTAGGAACACACCATCTCCCATCAAAACGAACACTCCCATCAGAGTGGATAGAAAACCTGGAAACCGTGCCACTCTCTACCCTTGACTTCCATTCTTAAATCTTTGGATCAAGCTCTTGTTTCCTCTTTATGTCATCATACAAGTCTAGCTCGATCGTCAAGTCCCCGATGGTATCCCCTTTCCGAATCATATGAATCCACATCTTGGACATCTCATCCCTCAGCTTTAGCAAGGACATATCTGTACATAACGAATGAACATTCTTCCTACTCAAAGCATCTGCCACAACATTGGCCTTACCCTCGTAATAGATGATCTCCATGTCATAGTCCCCAATCAACTCCATCCATCATCTCTGTCGCATGTTATGCTCTTTCTGAGTGTAGATATACTTAAGACTCTTATGATCTGAAAACACCTTAATGGTTACCCCATAAAGATAGTGCCTCTAAATCTTAAGAGCAAAAACAACTGCACCCAGCTCCAAATCATGAGTAGGATAGTTCTCCTCATACGGCTTCAGCTGCCTCGACGCATAACTATAACCTTCCCATTCTGCATCAAAACACAACCCAAACCATTCTTTGAAGCATCAATGTATACTTCAAAGTTCTCACTTCCCTCAGGTAGAGCTAGGATAGGAACTGTGGTCAAACGCTCCTTTAAGGTTTGGAACGCCGTCTCACAACTCTCATCCCAATGAAATTTGGTCTCTTTTCTCATTAATGCTGTCATAGGCCTCACGATCGTAGAAAAGTCTTTCACGAACCTCATGTAGTAGCCAACTAAACCCAAGAAACTCCGAATCTCAGCAACATTCTTTGGTGATTCCCACTTGGTCACTGCCTCAATCTTGCTAGGATCCACCGACACACCCTCTTTAGATATCACGTGACCCATAAAAGCCACCTTCTCTAACCAAAACTCGCACTTAGATAACTTGGCATATAGCTGGTTATCTCGCAAAGTCTGCAAAACTAACCTCAGATGTTCCTCGTGCTCCTCCTTAGTCTTAGAGTAAACTAAGATGTCCTCAATGAAGACGACCACAAACCTGTCCAAGAACGGGCTGAAAATCTGGTTCATAAGATCCATGAAAACTGCTGGTGCATTCGTCAACCCAAAAGGCATCACTACGTACTCATAGTGACCATATCGTGACCGAAAAGCTGTCTTAGGAATATCCTCCTCTGCTATCCTCAACTAATGGTAGCCCGACCTCAAGTCGATCTTAAAAAACACTCCTACGCCACTCAGCTGGTAAAAAAGATCATCAATCCTTGGCAAAGGATACCTATTCTTCACCGTGACATGATTCAGCTCCCTATAGTCGATGCATAGCCTCATGCTCCCGTCTTTCTTTTTCACAAACAACACTGGTGATCCCCACGGTGACACACTATAGCCGGATATACCCCTTGTCTAACAAATTATTCAAATGCTTCTTCAACTCTTCCAACTCTTTAGGTGCCATACGGTACGATGCTTTAGATATAGGACCTGTCCCCGATTTGAGCTCAATATTGAAGTTGATATCCCTCTTAGTTGGTATAACCCTGATATCTCATCTGGAAAGACATCACTAAACTCCCCAACCACATGTATATCGGACGCCGTCGACTTCTTCACACGCGTATCTCCAACTTGGCATAGAATCAAGGGACACTTCTTCTTTAGACATGACTTTAAAGTCATCACAGTGATGAACATAGACTTTGGTCTCACAAAAAACCCCTTATATGACACTCTGACACCCTTAGGACCCTTTAAGGATACTTTCTTTTGTCTGCAATCTGTCTTAGCATCATACTTACCTAACCAGTACATCCCGCTGATGACCTCAAACTCATCCATAGGAAACTCTAACAAGTTGACCGGTAAGTCTACCTCTCCTACTAACATGGACACATATCTATATAACTTAAAACAAGACACCGACTCCCCAGAAGGTATAAACACACTATCTTTTACAAGTTCATATTCCCCCAAACCCATAGCTAAGGCATGACCCCTGGACACAAAAGAATGGGTTTCCCCTGAGTCAAACAAAATGAAAGACGGTGTATAATGAACAAGAAAGGTATCGGTAACTACATGAGCATCGTTCTCTACCTCCTGCTTGCCCATCATAAAGAGCTTCTCGCTGCTTTTCTGACCTCCACCCTGGACCGAGCTGTTCGAACTAGTCGGCTTAGCTACCGAGTTCTGAGTCCCACTGTTATTCGGATTTGATAGGACCCTCCATTGTTGCGGTTGAAGCCGCCATTGTTGTTGTTCTACCCTCCACGATTGCCCCATGACCCAGATGGCCTATTTCTAGCAAAACTCTGACTTGGACCATGAGAAAAGATCCCTTAGTAAGCTCCCGGAAAGCCTCCTCCAACTCTGGCACTGGTAAATCTCTTGTGACCCACTCTGCCACAGTTGAAGCAGGTAAGGTTGGAATTATCACGAGTGCTCCGACCACCACCTCTTCCCCCACGCTCGAGATCCCCCTGTATATCTAGACCCTCCAGAAAAAGCCCTAGACTGACCATGGTTGCTCTTCTTATGGCCTGACTGGTTGCCACTCTCACTCTCTGCCTTTCTCTTTTCAGCGTTTCTTTCCTTAGCCTCCTTGGCCAAGTCCACCAACCTCTCAGCATGCCCAGCTCGTGCATATACCTCTTTCAGATCAGTAAGTACCCCAGCTGGTAGTCTATCCATGATCTTAGGTGCCAACCTCTTTTCGAAACGAAGAGCTAAACCTCGCTGACCTAGTTGCATATCCTCTGCGTAACGTGACAACTCTAGGAACCGATGATAGTACTCTTTGACAGTCATATCATCAGCCATGGTGAAATAATCAAACTCAGCCCTCAGCTTGTGACGGATGTGCTCCGGCACAAATTTCTCCCTCATAGTGCTCTTGAGACCTGCCCACGGTATAGCATCGTATCCCTCGTCCTTGTAGTATGCTCTGTCATCCTCTTTCACATTCTGCCACCAAACCCCAACCTCACCTCTTAGGTAATACGCCACTTGCTCCACTGCCATCTCCGCCGGACACTTCACAACCTCAAGAAGACTCTCCATCTCGCGGTGCCAGTTATTGAGCAGTTTTGGCTCACCAGTGCCCTCATAAGTCGAGGGGTTGAAGCAAGCAATGATGGTGCTTAGATGGGATGCGTCCATCGATTTCTCACTTCTCTTTCCCACGTTCTTAAGAGGCCCCATGAGCGCATCTTGCTGCTCAATCATACGGGCGACCTCATCCATAGTCATCTCAGTGGCTTCGATGTATGTTGCTGACTTCTTTGGCGGTATTTTGAGCTGATAAAAGCAAGGAAATATAAGCACGTAGCCTATGGCTCAAAATAATTAAGACCCTCCGCCAAAGAAGCACTCGGCCGAGTACGGCGAAATACTCGGTCGAGTACTACTACTACTCGGCCGAGTGTTCCACTCCAGTAGCCAACGTCAAAAACACAGAGACCATACTCGGTCCAGTATGGATATTACTCGGTCGAGTATGCCTCACTCGGTCGAGTATGTCTACTACTCGACTGAGTGATCACAACCTGTGGCAGTAACTACTGCTACGTACACACCAACCAACACTCGGTCGAGTGTTTGGTTACTCGGCCGAGTATCCCCTACTAGGTCGAGTACGCGCCCTGCTCGGCCGAGTCATGCCAAAAACGAGCTATAAACTTACGTGAACATCTTTAACATGCAATTCTATATATACAATACTTCACTACCCTTTTGAACGCCAAGTAATAAATCACATATCATGCTCAAGTCTATCATGTTCAACTACGCCATTCACTTTCTCATATATAACCATGTTCAAATTACGCAATTCCCTTTTCATTTCATCCAACAACTTCATAACATTCACAGCTACAAGTACGACACACACAACTTTAAACACACAACAGTCCCCAAGACTCCCCCATGTTGACCGGCTCGAGATCGTAAGGGCCTCAATGCGACTTCAGGACATCTTCCAAGTCTTTGCGGTAGCTCCAAACAACTCCCCTCGGGTTCATTTTATTTAGATTCCCTATGTTCATTAAGTTCATTGGTTTTAGGTTCCAGAATCGTTGCTCTGATACCACTTTGTAAAACCCCCACATACCAAGGTACCTTACCAAGGACCACCCTAGCATGAGATACTGTTACCATCTCGGTTGTCCGAGGTTAGTAGATCAAAAGAAACCATTCCACAACATTTATTAAAGTATATAAGTTAAATTTTACAAGCTCCAAAACCAAATCCAAAACAAATGTTCACTAGTACTCAAAACGAATGAATCTAAAACAGCTAATCTCGTGACAGCGGAAGCTAGACTCGAAGTGGTGACTCCCCATCTCGTCCCCATAACTAAAGACCATCACCATCTGTCACAATCTGCTCACCATCCCCGAAAAAATCACCACAGATTTTACAAAACAACAACGGGGCCAGTTCACTGCATAATCAAAATAAGACAAAGTGCAACAAAGATAAACAAATGTTCCACCATCAACCTCCAACTCCCAATCATAACTCATAACATACTACACACTAAAGTGTGGAGCCCTGCCAGTGGGGGACACAGCCTTACCCATCTAAGCCCCGCTCATCAACGAGCGATAACCTTGTTCATTAATGTGCACATCCCCTCCTGTGGCGGGTTCCACAGAGGGCGAATCTAGGGCGTGAAGCCACTTCCGCAAGTGACTCCACTCAGCCGAGGACGCACCTCGCGAACATCATCAACCATCAAAACTCCAAAACCCATACTATAATCCACCAACAACAATCAATCACAATATCAATCGTATCAATCAATTACAACAATGCATCTTAAATCAATTAAACAATAAACTGAGTAGAGAAACCCTACCTTAGCACAAATCTGACAGGAGTCAATCAAGCAAGCTAAAACGACTCCTCTACGAAATCCCCACCTAACAATAATCATAAAATTGAATGACAAACATGCACAACAACCCCTTTCCCCCAAATCATAAAACTAGGGCAAAACCCTAAAAGACAAATTGACAAAACTTGTAGAACTAGAGGCTTACCGACACAATCAACGCAAGAGAAGAAAGTGTTGGAATATGTGTCCTCCGACAATAATGCGATCACAACTGTCGATCATGATGATCACATGTTTAAATCTCATTTTAAGAATACATCTGGGATGTAATATTTTACAGTCAACTGGTCCACACATATTGGTAATGATTGGCTGACTAGAGTTTGACATTACTGTCGTGCGACGGTGGTGATCAGTTGATCCCCTTAGGTCATACCTAAAGGGTGACACTCTTAATTGATTATTTAATTGATCGTTTGTCGATACGGGTTAATTAAATTGCCTAAAATTGGCGGACGATTTTGTGAGTATTATTGACGTGTCTTATTGTAATTCGATTAAATAAGATACGGTCTAAGTAATTAAATTGTTTTATTACTTAGATAAAATTATTGTTTACGAAACAATTGAAACTGAATGAATAATTTATTATAAATACAAGACGTTGTGATTTATAATTGATAAACCGTTTTGGTACAAGTAATTACGAATTACTAGTCGATTTTGTAAATGACATATTTTATGAGTATGTTGATTTTTAATATGTTAAAAATACATTACAACTTCATAAGACAAGTAACATGTCACATATGTCACAATTGACAAATGACAAAATAAAATGGACCATCCATTTTATGTTATAAGTGCCGAAATAGTAGAGGGATCATAATGTTTAAATTGTGTTAATTATTTAAGTGGAAAGCAAAATGATTACACACCTATTTTGTAGCCATGCAAGTCTATTTTTCTTGGGTAGAAAAACAAGCTCATGCATTGGCTCTACTCTACCTTGCCAACCGGTTTTTAGAGGTGAAAAATGCCAATGGTTTTTCTCTTAGTCATTCACTACTTCACAAATAATTTATAGTGTAAGAAATTATCAAAAATCTCCCTAACCATTATGAAAACTTAGAGAAATAAAATCTCCCAAAATCCTTCCTCTCTCTTGGCCGAAAATTACAAGAGACCAAAATAAATATTTTGGGTCAATTTTAGTAAGATTAATATTGTTCTAGATCTAATAATATTAGTCTTTTAAGAGGTTACCTTGGGTATAAACTTTTGGGAGGGATTCTATTTTGAATCCTTGTTCATCCATTATTAGGAAAGCTCAAGAACTAACAAGAAGGTGATCTTTTTGGTGCCCTAATTGATGCCCGTCGTTGTGTGCACCAAAAATAAGTTTATAATTCCAACTACAACTATAGCTAGCGGCAGTCGGGTCGAACCACAGAGAGGCAGATGTAATTGATAGTTGTCTAATTTCAGTCTTAAAGTAACGGATGTGGGGGTTTGAATTGAATTGGTCTATACTAATGGCAATAAAAGACAATAAACTAAATAAACGGATGAAAACAGGTATTAAAAGAGTGCAAGGATGGTCGGATAACTATAGTTTTGGCGGCAGCAAACTAGGTAGGTCTAAAACAATCACGTGAGACGGGAAAATAAGAGGTCCTCTCGGTCCACTCTCAAAGGTAGCATCTTTCGATCTCGCTACAAGTCCCTAATATCACTAATACTGACTTTCGTCCTGAAAAGTGACTAAAAACCTAAACTTTCACTACTACAGATACAGGCTATAACAACGGTCAAAAACCGTTGTTATATAAAAAAGCGGACGTTGTTAAAGCGTCCGTTGTAGAAGGTTTTAACAACGGTTGGTTTACTTAAGGAAACCGTTGTTAAAACTATTAACCACGGTTTTATGTATAAAAACCCGTTGTGGAAAGTGTGACTCAATTTTGGGGGGAAAGTTATAACAACGGGTTGTAATATACAAAACCGTTGTTATAACTAAAGACAACGGGTTGTTTTAAAATAACCGTTGTTGTTTGTTCTTAAAAAATAAAAAAAAAAAAAATTTAATATTACTAGATGCATGCATAATTACGGCTGTTAGAATTCCAATGCATGCATTATTACCGACATTCACTTTGTACATATGAACGGATAATATGGAATGAGAAGGGTTAGTAATAGGATTTGAAGCAACATTATTGAGAGAGATGATGATGATTATGGCACAACTTCCTAACATATATATTAATTAAAAAGCAATTAACTCAACCCACACATTGCTTAGTATAAATACATTGCATATCTCAACTAACATTTCCATTATCTCATATATTCATCTCCAAACTCTAACTGTTAAAACAAACTCTACTTAATCTTTCAAATCAAACTCAAAAACTCTAAGAAAATGAATGATTTCATCCTAAAGACTCTTACCATGATCGAGAACAACAACAACTTCATCCGCCGGTTCCTCCATATTGAGGAAAGTTTCAGGAGCTACCTTGCGGATGCTCGATCCGCACCGAAGCACGCCAAAGAAGATGGCTTGACGGAGCAACGCGATTTGCGGCTATATGACGATATAGCAATTGCTGAACGGAACCTCCAAATAGCCAAGGAGGAGAGGATGGATACGATAGAGCACAATAAGATCCTCCATGAAAATATAAGAATTGCATTTTTACATATGTAATTTTTTTTTTTTTAATTTATGTATTTATAAATATATATATATATATATATATTAATTATGTTTATCTTACTTCTTCATCTTGCTTCTTCATTGTTTTAGTAAGTAATTATGCGAACAATACTTAAACAAATAACATAATGGTCGATAAAAACACATATATGCAAAAGAAATAAATAGAAAAAGAAAATAATGACGATGACAAAGGATGTGACGAGATTTACCTGATAAATACAGAACGTAATAGACGATGAAATCACAATGACGGCGAGAAGATAAAGCGACGATGAGAAAGAGAGAAATAGAGAAAGAGAGAAAGAGAGTGTGTATGTGTTTTGTGTTTGTTTGTCTGCTGTGTTTGTGTTTGTGTATTAAGGGTTGTATTTTGTGGTCTGCAGCACTTACATTTGTGTGGTTTATAGTATGGAAGGTATTGACAACGGTTATTAAACAACAACCGTTGTGAAATATGTTTTAACAACGGTTGTAAAAAACACCCGTTGTCAAATATGTTTTAACAACGGGTTTCAAAAGTAACCGTTGTGATTACTTTTCACTAACTTTGCGCCAATTTTGCGCCAAATTATTAACAACGGTTCCGCATGTGTGACCCGTTGTTAAAAATAATAACAACGGTTTTTATAACTATACCCGTTGTAATTGATTTTAGTAAAATTCGCGCCATACATTCTACAACGTCTATTGTGATTTTCGTGAATAATCGTTGTTAAAGGGGCGTTGTAGTTGCCTAAATTTGTAGTAGTGTTTACCTATCTTACGATCTTAGCATAGTTTAGTCATTTTAATTGGTAGTCTTAACAACTTTCCCTATCTTTCGATCTAATGGGTCGGTCATTTCCTAAACATTCAACTAGTCGCGTGGACTCGATTCGTTGAATTAAGCAAGATAAACAATTAAAACGAAAATAAATCTCACGATGCTAGTCGATCGACCAGGGAACCCAGTCGATCGACCATGGCGCGATTAGGGCTTCCTAATTCTAATGCCGCCTAACCTACAGTTCCCCTACATCCTAGCACAAGGTATTTAGCTACTCATGTCTACGATACGAACAACAATAAGATTGACTAATAAAACTACAGAATTCATGATTAAAACGGCTAAATAAACAAATAACATAAACGATAATTGGCTTTTGGGATACTAACTAGCAATTCTATATCTATGAATGCAAATAAAGTAATAAACTGAAATAAGAGCAGGATAGTACCGTGAAGAGGAATTGTAACGGAAAAATTAAAAGCACGAACGAAAATTGTATTGAATACGAAACAATATTCCGAACCCTAATTATTTGATATTCTAAAACTGATAAAGAACTGAATGAAAACTAGATGATAACTAGATGATTGTAGCATCAGGAATGAGTTACGTTATATAGGTAAACGTACACAACTTTATTCTAAAACCTAAAACACAATGGGCTTTCTTATTCTCGATCTTTTAATTCTCGTCAAAGCAGCGGCTTGGTCGATCGACCACTGTGACCGGTCGATCGACTGGTAAGCTCTAAACGGTAGCTTCTGTTTTTCGTGCATTGGTCGATCGACTAAGGGCAGCGGTCGATCTACTTATGTAGCTGACAGTCCGCTTTTAAATTCTCGTGGATTTTGTCTTTCGGGCCTCGAAATGCACACCAAGCTCGTTCCTTAAGTAAATACTTCACGTCAAATGCAATGCAAGGTACTCGGGGACGGATTTAGCTTGATTTCCGCTGGATTCTTCACATTTCTGCAATAATGTACAAAAATACGAAAGTAGACGGAAATAGGGAGAATAGTAGCATAAACTACATAAATGAGCTCTGAAATGCGTGTAAAATGAGGTGTAAAACATCATATAAATGACACGCATCAAACTTCCCCAAACCAAACCCTTGCTTGTCCCCAAGCAAGAACTAGACTCGATCCTAAAACCTAATGGAACGAGTTCAATCTCAGAGCAAAATGCAAACTATAAAGCCTAAACCAATTTAATGCATAACCAACAATCAATTAGCATATGAATCATGCAAACGAGTTATGGAGTCGTTCAAAACTTGCTGAACCGGCAACTGTAGAGACTTATCAATTCGGACTCTCACGGGTCGCTCATATCACACATAAGCACAGGTGAATAATGTATAAGATAGAAAGAGTTCATTTTGTAAAGACTCTCACCTAACTTCGACCTATAAGAACATGCCTGCAATCTAATGTGAAAATGATCTCCACAACCGTACATATGCATTCCAACCAATCGAATGACTATGACACATGCCGAGGTATATATGGATATGTGAGGTATGGGTAAGAAGAGGCAAAACAATTATGGAAATGAGGAGGTATAGGTGATCAAGCTAGTACCTAAACAAGACATATGACAACATCCAACTTCTTGCTCATAATTAACAATAAAACCCGGTGCTAATGATTAGCATTAATCTCGCAATCTTCATAATAATTAATCAACTCAACTCCCCATAAGATATAAATGCAACATGGGAGCAAAAATCGCCATTTAATAAGGTCTTTGAATATGCGAATTGATTTTATTTCTTCTTTTTCTCGGGCATGGGTCGATCGACCAAGATGGGCAGTCGATCGACCACTGCTACAGTACATAACTCTTTTTTTTTCGAATCATTTTTTTTTCTTCATTTTTTTCTCTTTTTTTTTTTCCTATTTTTCCAACTTTCCTTTCTTTCTTTTTCATCTTCCCAACAACATCTCAAAATGAGCATATGCCACCAAAAAGAAAGTAACAATCCCAAGATCATAAACTACTAGCTTGACAAGGGCAGGCTAAATGTAGGATGTAGTAATGGGACAAAAAGGCTGTTTTTGGCAGTGTGGAGCTTATGGGTAAAATGAGTAAAGGAAAACCTCTACCACATGTGTCAACAAACCACAAACCGAATGCATACAGGTATTAAGCAGATTAAGTTCATATTTATGCACATTAATGTAACATGTCTCATAAGGAGTACTACTCACATTCCTAGATAAACCGGTCACAGATGACACCGGCTATAAGCTCTAAACCTCAGAAATATGATGTAGTTTGCCAAAATTCTAAGTCAAGTTTCAAGTTCAGCAAGAAATTTAATGAAAACTCGTAGACTATGCATATATGATTCTACTAATAACATGTCAATTAGCAAGGCTTAGGCAAAAGCAGATGCAAATGCAATGTCATCATAGAAATACTACCGTTCCGACTCAACCTATATGCTAAGATAAACATGAAATTTTTTGAATTTTGAAATTTTTTAATTTTTTGGATTTTTCTGTATATATAAGAAATGAGATAAACAATTCATACAGAATGATTAAACGTGCAACAGAAATGCAATAAAACATATGCAAATGCGACGCAAAACCCTTCCCCAAACCAAATCACACAATGTCCCCATTGTGCAAAATCATGTAATGAAATAAGAAAGGAAATGGGAATTTACGTTAAATAAACTAAATTTGACATAAAATAAAGACTCGGAAACTCACAAGACTTTAAGCGCAGCAAAAGGAAACCTCCCCAAACCAGCGTGAGCTAGGAGGTTTCAGTAGCCAGCAGTGCTACCAATAAGTACCTAGAAAGACAAACAAAAGAGACTGCGCGTAAAACGAGAAAACAATTATGAAACGCAAAATTATGTGCAAAATAAGAAAAACAGAAGAAATCAGAAATTAAGCGGAGAATAAAGTGAAGGGAATACTCCCTTGACTCCGCAAATCGATCAAACACAGCAGGGAATGATCGAAAACAGGTACAGCAGCTCTGGGCGGTCGATCGACCACATCTCCCAGTCGATCGACCACGGTGAACAGCAACAGGCGCTTTTGGAATTCGCAACCCAGTCGATCGACCAAAGGAAGCAGTCGATCGACTGGAAAACCTGCTGTAACTTTCTGATTTCTTCGAATTAGCTCAATAACTTGAGCTAATTTGGTCTATCCACCTGCAAAAGCACATAATAACGCGCCCAAAATTGCGCACAACCCAAAGCAATAGTCTAAAATGTATAAAATCATAAGCAAACTTATTAAAATGCGAAGTCTCGCGCACACGAAAAACGGTAAATAGTCTAACAAAACAATAAAATAAATGGTTTATGAAGCATTCGATCAACTAGTAGTTGATCAAGAACGGCCACGGGATGGCCCACTTGGTTGGCTTCTGGCTACAAGAAGTAGCCTCAACAGTGCTCATCTTCTCAGCTGTATTCTTCTCAACTTCAACATCCGCAGGACTCAACGGATCAGCAGCTTCAATATCCTCCCAAGCAATGACCTCTTCTGGCTCATCAAAGTCCAAGTCGGACTCCCTTACTTTGACTGGCTCATCATCAAGCTCCTCATCAGTGCCATAGCTAAGACATCCTAAGCCGCCTCTTGAGACGATTGGCTCATGCACAGCTGGAGCAATATACGGCTCTTCCTTCCCCAAACCAGCTCCTGCAATATCAGAAATAGATGAGTCTTCCTCCAATTTGCTCCCAATCTGGGGCGGAGGGGTTACAACAGGAATAGGAATAGAGGCAGGCATATCAGGAAACACAAAATAAGATTTCTTTTCAGAAACCGTATTACAAGTTACAGGCCACA
The DNA here is from genome assembly GCF_048544455.1 of Silene latifolia. Taxonomy (NCBI): domain Eukaryota; kingdom Viridiplantae; phylum Streptophyta; class Magnoliopsida; order Caryophyllales; family Caryophyllaceae; genus Silene; species Silene latifolia. Next base: position 109,450,270 of record NC_133535.1, read on the forward strand.
TGGGGTCTTTCTTCTTAGCGGGCTGGGCAAAGACAATGGAGTGTTTCCCTACTTTGAAGGTCAAAGTCCCTGAACCAACATCTATAACTGCACCAGCAGTGTGCAGAAATGGTCTACCCAATATGATAGGAATATGGGCATCCTCGGGCATATCTAGTACAACGAAGTCAACAGGGAAGAAGAACTTTCCTATTTGCACGGGAATGTCCTCTAAGACTCCTATAGGCTGGACCGCAGTTCAATCAACCATCTGTACTGTCATGTTGGTAACTGCAAACCTAGTCAATTTCAGCTTTCTAGCAAGACTCAAGGGCATGACGCTAATGCTAACTCCTAGGTCACATAATGCCTTCTCAATTGAGAAGGTACCAATATTACATGGAACTGAAAAGCTACCTGGGTCTTCCAGCTTATGGGGTGCAGTGTGGGTCAAATAAGAGCATGACTCCTCAGTAAGTGCGACAGTATGCACAGTTTCAAGTGACTTCTTTTTAGATAAAAGTTGTTTCATGAATTTCATGTAAGCAGGCACTTGATTGACTAACTCAAGAAAAGGAACTTGCACATTTAAGCTACGAATAACATTTTCAAACTTATTAAATGATACCTGTTCCTTTGTCGGCACTAATCTCTCTGGATAAGGGGCTGTAAGAAGTAACTTAGCCCTCTCCTCTAAATCTCTCATTCCGGCATCGGTGGACTTAGGCTAAAAGTCCACAACCTTCTCTTTGTTGTAGCTTGACCCCTCTTCAGACCGTCTCAAATGTGAACCATTAATCGACATAGGGTCGTACTTCGTAACTGGAACTGACCCATCAGCATTTGGGTCTTGCCTCACTATTTTCGGAGCAGTCGTACCCCAAAACAAGTGGTCCCTCAAGTTATCGGGCATTGGAGGACGAAAAGAATCACCATCAGCAGCGTTTCCAATCGATCGACCGGGTAGTGCAGTCGATCGACTGGAATCTACAGGACCAGGGGCTACTGTTTGTCGTGGACTGGTCGATCGACTGATATACGTGGTAGACGCCTTTTTCTTGCTATTATTCGTCACAGCTTTGTTCTTGCTTGGTTCCGCCTCATCTTTTTCAGGGACATCCTCGACCATAGCGGGCCCATCAAGGGTAGACCCACTCCTCAAGGTAATGGCATTAAGGGTCTCCTTTTGATTCGTCTGAGTCGGTAAATGCCCCGGAGTTCGAGTTGTATTCTTGCTTGCCAATTGAGCGATTTGGCTCTCTAACATCTTCATCCCGGCCTCTCTAGCTTGGGATTCTTTCAACAACAAATTCTTCAACTCGGCAAGGTCAGAACCTTGGGATTGTTGCTTCTGCTGTGGCACATAGGGAGGTTTTTGAAACTGTTGTTGCTTATGAGGGGGATCATAGTTCTGCTGCTGCTGCTGCTGTGGAGGTGGAGTTGGATTTAGGACATTTTGGCTAGTCCACCTCAAGTTTGGATGGACATTCGGCTCATAGTAAGTGTTTGTCTGCCTATAATGTTGAAAGGCAGCACAAGAATCAAAGGGACTAGGACAATTGTCTGAAACATGTCCCTCAGCTCCACATCTTTTACAGACGAAAGGACCGTCTGAAATAGCATTTACATGATAAATCCCTCCTTTTGAAGCTCCTCCCAACTCGTACTTATCAAATCTCGTCGTGAGAGCCTCTAATGCAGCTACAGAATGAGATTCAGCAGCTCTCCTTTGATTTCCCCGGGAATTTCCATACTCAGCTTTATGGGTGGCCAAGTCATCAATGATCTTCCACCCCTTAGTTTCCCCCATATTCTCCTGGAATCTGCCGCTAGCTGCCGCATCCAAGATAGCTCTCTGATCGTCATAGTGCCCATTATAAAACTGATTGCATAGGCTCCATTTCTCGAACCCATGGTGCGGAATAGTTCGCACCAGCTTCTTGAAACGCACCCACGCCTCATGAAAATTGTCATCAGGCCCTGTTTAAAGCTCGTGATCTGAGCTCTAATGGCATTAGTCTTTGAGGCAGAAAAATACTTCTTATAGAATGCCAAAGCCAACGAATTCCAGTCGGTGATCCCATTAGCAGCTCGGTCCAGGTCTCTGTACCACTCCCTTGCAGCATCTCGGAGTGAGAATATAAACATTGTCTCCTTCACCTGGTCCTGGGTCACGCCGGTCGGTGGGGGTATAGAACAGCAATAATCAATAAATATCTCCATATGCTTGGCTGCATCTTCATTTGCAGCTCCCCCGAATTGGTTTCTCTCAACCAAGTTGATATAAGAAGGCTTCGGTTCGAATTTTCTATCAGCTCCCGGTAATTCGAACCCCTTATATAAATTTGCAGCTGTCGGCTCAGAGTGACTTGCTATGCTCGCTTCCTCAGCCATTTCTGGAAAATCTGGAGAAGTGACGGTCTCAGCTGATGAAGTGGAAACAGGAGATGAATGTTGATCCTCCTCAAACAGCTCGTTTTCGTAGTAACTAGACAGAGTACTCAGCTCTTCTTCTGTCGGCAATATCCTAGATGATCGTCTCAACTCGCGCAAAGTCTTCTCAATCTCAGGATTGAACGGTAGTAATTCACCACCCTGTGACCTGTGCATAAGAAGAAACTACAAAAAGAATATGAGAATAGTTTAAGGAACGAATGTCCCTTAAACTAAGAAACAGACTAAAATAAAACAACTAAAAATTAGAACAATTGCCTCCCCGGCAACGGCGCCAAAATTTGATGCCCGTCGTTGTGTGCACCAAAAATAAATTTATAATTCCAACTACAACTATAGCTAGCGGCAGTCGGGTCGAACCACAGAGAGGCAGATGTAATTGATAGTTGTTTAATTTCAGTCTTAAAGTAACGGATGTGGGGGTTTGAATTGAATTGGTCTATACTAATGGCAATAAAAGACAATAAACTAAATAAACGGATGAAAACAGGTATTAAAAGAGTGCAAGGATGGTCGGATAACTATAGTTTCGGCGGCAGCAAACTAGGTAGGTCTAAAACAATCACGTGAGACGGGAAAATAAGAGGTCCTCTCGGTCCACTCTCACAGGTAGCATCTTTCGATCTCGCTACAAGTCCCTAATATTACTAATACTCACTTTCGTCCTGAAAAGTGACTAAAAACCTAAACTTTACCTATCTTTCGATCTTAGCATAGTTTAGTCATTTTAATTGGTAGTCTTAACAACTTTCCCTATCTTTCGATCTAATGGGTCGGTCATTTCCTAAACATTCAACTAGTCGCGTGCACTCGATTCGTCGAATTAAGCAAGATAAACAATTAAAACGAAAATAAATCTCACGATGCCAGTCGATCGACCAGGGAACCCAGTCGATCGACCATGGCGCGATTAGGGCTTCCTAATTCTAATGCCGCCTAACCTACAGTTCCCCTACATCCTAGCACAAGGTATTTAGCTACTCATGTCTACGATAAGAACAACAATAAGATTGACTAATAAAACTACAGAATTCATGATTAAAACGGCTAAATAAACAAATAACATAAACGATAATTGGCTTTTGGGATACTAACTAGCAATTCTATATATATGAATGCAAATAAAGTAATAAATTGAAATAAGAGCAGGATAGTACCGTGAAGAGGAATTGTAACGGAAAAATTAAAAGCACGAACGAAAATTGTATTGAATACGAAACAATATTCCGAACCCTAATTATTTGATATTCTAAAACTGATAAAGACTTGAATGAAAACTGGATGATAACTAGATGATTGTAGCATCAGGAATGAGTTACGTTATATAGGTAAACGTACGCAACTTTATTCTAAAACCTAGAACACAATGGGCTTTCTTATTCTCGATCTTTTAATTCTCGTCAAAGCAGCGGCTTGGTCGATCGACCACTGTGACCGGTCGATCGCCTGGTAAGCTCTAAACAGTAGCTTCTGTTTCTCGTGCATTGGTCGATCGACTAAGGGCAGCGGTCGATCGACTGATGTAGCTGACAGTCCGCTTTTAAATTCTCGTTGATTTTGTCTTTCGGACCTCGAAATGCGCACCAAGATCATTCCTTAAGTAAATACTTCACGTCAAATGCAATGCAAGGTACTCGGGGACGGATTTAGCTTGATTTCCGCTGGATTCTTCACATTTCTGCAATAATGTACAAAAATACGAAAGTAGACGGAAATAGGGAGAATAGTAGCATAAACTACATAAATGAGCTCTGAAATGCGTGTAAAATGAGGTGTAAAACATCATATAAATGACACGCATCACTAATAACCGAAACCTCAATGTAAGAAAGACGATTTCTTCTCTTATCTTATTTATGTTTGCATGCATAAGATCTAGAATTTATTTTATGACTAAATAAATTTGAACATATGTGAATATGTATATTAATGAGATTAAATAATTCTAACAAGCGGTATCATGAGCCTTAGGTTGTTTGCATGCAAATCGGTTTATAGTTTTTCCGAGTTATATGATTAACATACAAAACTAATTAATTTGGATTTATGAAATAAACCTTAAAATAACTTTGCATGTTAAAAGTTTCTGGTCCTAAGTGATTTTTAGGACATTTTGGTTTATTTATGGATTTTATTGTTCATTTTATATATTATTGGCATTAAAATGTGATTTTTATGATAAAAATGTCATTTTTGGACGAAAAATAGCTAAACTTCGAATTTTTCAGTGTTTTTTGGATATGTTTTCACATATATTATCTACTGATGGCCTATAAATGTTCATGATAAAATGAGTTGTTTTGCTCGAAATATGGATTTTGCAAGTTAAAATCGTATTTAAATGGGTAAATAGGTTAATATGAGTTATATTTCGAATCTGATCATGGAAATTTAGTATGTTGTCACATGAAATTTTACAAGATTTGTGTAAAATATTTGGCTATAATGAAGTCTTTATGCATGATTTATGAATTTTTGATGAAAAATCACATAAATAGTGACTATAATTAGTAATAATGCAAAAACATACTTCATGACCTAAGGAAAAACGTCACATATTGTATTTTATCATATATGTCAGATCTAAAAGTGAAAAGTTGATGAATATAATTTTTCTCATATTTTTATGGTCATATTTATATAAAACCGATAAACCGCAACATTGTTTTTCTCGATAAATTTTCGAAATTTTTAACCTAAGTTTTGAACATTATGAGTGTCATGGTAATTTTAAAGAATGTTCATGAGTTTAAATTTCAAATCTCGAATTTATTTGAAATTTTTATAATTTAATTTGAAGTTTATAGCATAATTTTGTATTTTTGGGTCCATTTATGAACAATATTAAGATATCAAGTTTAATTATTGGCAAATTGTTAGTGTAGACTAATTTTGAGTCCTAAGATGGTTAGGGTAATTAACTTGTACATAAATATGAGTTTATGTAATTATTGTGATTTCAACAAGTTAAATCACGCAAATCCATGAAAACCGATAAATATTAAAGGCGATTTAGCATAAAATCTAGCATGTTCATACATATTATAATGCTGCATTTTATTTATGATTGTCATATTTTAATTTTATGTAATTTTTTAATTATGTAATTTTACTTAGTATGGCCTTAGTTTTTAATTGGTATTACCCGAAATGTATGGGAATATCGATTCGGTTGTAATTATTTGATCTCGTATCACCGTTTTGTAATTTAATAAATTTATTTTTATTTTTAATTACAAATGTATAATAGGAAATTATGTAATTCATTTTGTAATTTATTTATTCCGGAGTTCCTTGAAGATGGTGCCATTCAAGAAGACGGTCCATCAAAGACGGTGTTACCTCGAGATGCGTGTCAAAACCGAAGTTCAAGGGACCAAAGGAGTTGGTTTCCGAATTTATAATAGTTTATTAGATTTACTATTTTAGGAAGGCCATACTAGGACTTTATATTTATGCTTTGCATTTTATTTATATGTTGCATGCATCACTAAATCGCCATAACTAAACATGCATTTTTAAATCGAGTTTATCGACCGTGTCAATTACAATTATCGTAGTTCACCGCTTTAGTTCACTTAAAACGTGATAGATAATAAATTGACATGACCTCTCGCTAAAATAAACAATTGAGACTTAGCCTTACCAAAAAGTAGAAACCATGAAAACCTATTTCATGAGGGAGTGCGCTCGGCCACACCGGGGTACAAATCTTGTTACGTAGGGGAAGTGGGTGATAAATGTCTATCCACCGAATTCATGTTGATAAGGGATGAATCGGCCCTACCGTGCCCAAGTTGATGTGGATTTGGATCATGGACACATTTATTCGAAATTTGGATTGAGCTCAACGGAAGTATTCGTGACCGTAGTCGCATGTGTTCCGGGCTAAAGATAAATATTAATGTAATTTTATCGACCAAGAGTTCTAAAAGTAGAATCGATTAAATAGTTAATCCACCGAGTTATATTGATAAGGGATGAATCGGCCCTACCGTGCCCAAGTTAATATGAATTTGGATCTTGGAATCATTTATCATAGTTGGGTAGAGGTCACTATGTAAATGCTTTACTTGTTATTATATTTACAAGTATTATTACAACGATAAATGTTTTGTTTTCATTATTCCGTTATCATATTGTTCTATTTCTTTACCTCAAATTATATACGATATCATTTCAATTTTAGTTCAAATCTCCATTAAAACATCGTAACTAAAGACAAAATTTGAATTTTTCTTCTAAAAACCTCGTATTATCCATTGTAAGGATCTCTTGTGAAGAGTATAGATAAAAGTTATTCGTGATCAAAAGGGTTTTTGATTCTTGACTAACATATCTACTTACAATGAATTGTTTCTCATGTGCTTAATTGAGTTAAGTAGTTTAAAACGGTAAATCATTTTGGTGACTAGATTTGTTAGAAATCGCAATTGACCAAAATGCCGCAACCACTTCAATGAAAGTTTTAAGACTAAACAAACGAATGAAGAGTAGTCTTCATGAATTTCAATTTTGCTTCTCTTAGCAAAGACTCATTGAAATGAGTAGGAGCATTCTCTTAAACCGTTAAGAAAAGGATAAGGTTCAAAGAAGTAAAATTAGAATGGAATTGATACAAGGTAATGTTAAAAGTAAAGTTATTGAGAATAACGATACTAAACCTATCAATCTCGGCCGATAAAGTTTCCATTGTCTTAATTGTTGGACGCTAGAAAGGAAACTACCCCAAATTATTGAAGAATCAACAAGTTAGTTGTGGGACATCTAATGGGACCTTCTTCTTTAAATGTTTATTTGATTGACATAAATTTTGCTAGTATTACTTCGTCAATATTAGAAACCGGTGGTGGTTTTCATCATTGTATTTGATACATAGGATGATTAGAATATGACGACTAGCAACAATGATGTTGAGAGATAGAGTCATTGTGTACTCAATCTAGTTTTTGGGTGTAGAGTTGTACTTAATTGTGACTATTAAGTGCATAAACTCTAAATAAGAATATAAACTTGTTAAGATACAAAAGAGGTTTCACTTTTGTGACCCTATACACCATGATTTGTTGTATGGCTAGCCCATTATCAAGGTGATTATATTCTAAACCAAACTAGAATGATATATCATGAAGATGATGCAAGACTCAAATTGGTAACCCAAGATTAAACCGTAGATTCTGGAATGATGAACGCAAAGAGTTATCGAGAACTCTTGAAACCATTAGATCTTATGGTATATGCGTATCTTGTATTCAAAGCAAGTTGTCTCGTGCCTTTTGGTTGAAAAGGAGATCGAGGTTGTAAATCATTGATCCAAAATAGGTTGATCATTTTCTTTTACCAAGGATTTAAGTTGACGCTAATGTGTTCACTTAATAAGGTAAATAGAGAAATCTTTGAAGAAGTTCAAAGAGTTCAAAGAATCACGATCTAGTCGTAATTGGGTTATCAAAGTGAAGACTTTGATATAAGCCAAATGAAATGTGATATAGTATCACAAATTAATCTCTCTTAGCACGCATTATGGGATAATGTGTGGTTGGATAAAGAAATCAAACGCTATTCGATATGGTTTGGACTTCAATCAAGTTATTTTGAGTTACTTGATCCTTTTGGGGATTTTATCATTTTGTCTAAATTATTTTTCCACTAAATCCAAATCGAATCATATGAGATATGAAATGGTAGGGTACCATGTTTGTAAGTTTTCAAAAGAAACAAATGCTCATTTTTCCTTACTATAATCACGAGTACAACGGGTTTGTGGCTCGTGAAGCTGTCTTTCTAGAATACAAGTTTATTTCTAGAAGACAGAGTGGGAGAAAATATTCAAGAGCCACAAAAGAATTGTGTCAAAAATTGTATGTCGAAAGAAACCGGTCTTTCTTGGCTACATGACGTTGTTTCTTCGAAACCTAGGAGGTTGAACTCATCACTTGTTTCACTTGTTGAAGATGATGAATTCGTGTTACTCTTATTATGTCGAAGAGCTTACAACTTACAAAGAAATTGTTTGATTCAAGTTACTTCTGGAAAGTAATGAACATATGACTTACATGAGAGTGTTTAAGTCACAACTCAATAAAGGGCTTAGAGCCATGAAAATCCGAAATAAATTCCGAGTGGAATTGTTGGATATCTAAGAGAGATATCAAAGCTTGATTAGTTGCAAAGTGTTTTGCACTATTCGGATCTTCTTAAGGATTGTATTTCATTATGATGATATACATATAACGAGTGAATCTAAAACTCACTTCTTCAATTAGAAGAAATGTATTCAATACATGTCATGAGTTTTATAGATTCTTACAATCCTAAGATAATGTGCAACTTAAGAGGATGTCTTAAGTAGGAAATCAATGAGTTGGAATCAATGTTTTGATCATGTTATAAAACTTTTCTCGATAAGTCGAGAAGTTGTGTTTATACATAGAGTTTAGTGGGAGTTACGGTAATTTTAATTAGTCTAATATGTGGATGACATATTGATCATTGGGAATGATGTAAGACTTGGAGATATATATAATACATCTTTAATATCCAGATTTATGGAGATAAATCCACATGATATTAGCGTCAAATAAGAAGTCTTATGTTGATAAGATTCATGACTAGTTCAATCAAGTTGAACATATTTGATTGATTCCATTTGCTTCCGCTGCCAAATCAATTAAATAGGAAATGATGTATAACACTTCATATACTTTGAGTATGATGAATTGTTTCAAATCAATTTTAGGTAATAGTTACCAACTAAGCCAAAAGGATTACCCTTAAGTGCTTGAAGAAGCATTAAGGATGTAATGCAAAGTGTTTTTGATGTAATTTTGTGTAAGGGCGTTACACAAATGACAATTGACAATTGAGATTGCGCATGGTTTCCGACAAAACCATAATCAAAACACATTAGGATGGTTAAGATACCATTGTGGCTATGTTATTTAAGAAATAGATTTTCTAGAATCGTTCTAGGCAATAAAGAACAATGAGAAATATTTACAACGGAAATTGAGTACACTTGCAATCATGGGATGTGCAAGAGGGATGAGTCCCGCACACTGTGAAAACAGTGGGAGCTATTTTAAGGCAAGAAAGCCTATGTCTAGATTGGATCTAGACACGTACTCAGAAAGTTTTGTAATGCAAATGTATACATTACAAAGGAAAACGAGTATGTAGTAAGTTTGAGTAAGGTACATGAAGTTGATAAAAACCTACTAACCAAAGCCTTCTCATAGGCTTAACATGATGAGTCATGTCATATGTCATTTCAATTGCATTGAGATGAACAACTACATATAAGATGAAAATGGATTATAAAAATATGAAGTAGTAATCAGGTATTGACTATTCATATGTGATAATCACATTTGTCGTTCGAGTTTTTATATCTAAAAACTCCTTTTATACCTTGTTACATCCAAACGGGTTGTAGAGACAATATTGAACCTCGTTAAAGTGAACCCGGATTAACATGGTATTTGCCCATAGTCACTTGTATGAGGTGACATCTCGAAGTGACTAGAGTGTGATGCGATTGATGGCAAGTTCAAGTGCCATAGAGTCATGTGAGATGACTAGTCGATCACATAGGCAGACTGTTAGGAACACTTTGTCGGGCATTGACCGCTTATAGAGTTCTGGCAAATTTATATAGCCTGGTCGTGGCGAGAGCTACTATAGTATACTAATGAGTCGATTCTTTTGACTAAAGAGTGTTCGCCTAAGATGGCACAGTTTCATATTAGCTTTGATTTATGTTACTACGACCTTCGTAAATGGGGTCAAATGGGCATATTTTGGGTTATGATGGTTGTGGCTAGTCGAAGGGAATAGTGCGATAGGAATTGTCCATCCCTTTGTCAGGGTTAAAACAATATCTCAGGGCCACTCGAGGAGTAATGAACTGGAAATGCGTGGCCATGCTTGGAAGGTTTCTATGGTAGAAAATTCCGGTCAATCAGTTATTCTCCAGATCGAGGAAACCACTCTTGATATGATCACTTGCAAGTACGACCCGAAAGACACCTTGCATTGAGTGGGAGATAGTAATAGGACAAGAGAATTGGTGACGCACACTTGTCGAGGACAAATGGGAGATTGTTGGAATATGTGTCCTCCGACAATAATGCGATCACAACTGTCGATCATGATGATCACATGTTTAAATCTCATTTTAAGAATACATGTGGGATGTAATATTTTACAGTCAACTGGTCCACACATATCGGTAATGATTGGCTGACTAAAGTTTGACATTACTGTCGTGCGACGGTGGTGATCAGTTGATCCCCTTAGGTCATACCTAAAGGGTGACACTCTTAATTGATTATTTAATTGATCATATGTCGATACGGGTTAGTTAAATTGCTTAAAATTGACGGACGATTTTGTGAGTATTATTGACGTCTCTTATTGTAATTCGATTAAATAAGATACAGTCTAAGTAATCAAATTGTTTTATTACTTAGATAAAATTATTGTTTACGAAACAATTGAAACTGAATGAATAATTTATTATAAATACAAGACGTTGTGATTTATAATTGATAAACCGTTTTGGTACAAGTAATTACGAATTACTAGTCGATTTTGTAAATGACATATTTTATGAGTATGTTGATTTTTAATATGTTAAAAATACATTACAACTTCGTAAGACAAGTAACATGTCACATATGTCACAATTGACAAATGAGAAAATAAAATGGACCATCCATTTTATGTTATAAGTGCCGAAATAGTAGAGGGAGCATAATGTTTAAATTGTGTTAATTATTTAAGTGGAAAGCAAAATGATTACACACCTATTTTGTAGCCATGCAAGTCTATTTTTCTTGGGTAGAAAAACAAGCTCATGCATTGGCTCTACTCTCCCTTGCCAACCGGATTTTAGAGGTGAAAAATGCCAATGGTTTTTCTCTTAGTCATTCACTACTTCACAAATAATTTATAATGTAAGAAATTATCAAAAATCTCTCTAACCATTATGAAAACTTAGAGAAATAAAATCTCCCAAAATCCTTCCTCTCTCTTGGCCGAAAATTACAAGAGACCAAAATAAATATTTTGGGTCAATTTTAGTAAGATTAATATTGTTCTAGATCTAATAATATTAGTCTTTTAAGAAGTTACCTTGGGTATAAACTTTTGGGAGGGATTCTATTTTGGATCCTTTTTCATCCATTATTAGGAAAGCTCAAGAACTAACAAGAAGGTGATCTTGTTGGTGCCCTAATAACCGAAACCTCAATGTAAGAAAGACGATTTCTTCACTTATCTTATTTATGTTTGCATGCATAAGATCTAGAATTTATTTTATGACTAAATAAATTTGAACATATGTGAATATGTATATTAATGAGATTAAATAATTCTAACAGAAAGAACAGGACTCACGAGCAATCCACGAACTTGAGAGAGATTAGAGATGATTAGAGTTACATTGAAAGTTTAGGTTTTGGTAAAAGTGATTATGAAACTGTAAATCCCGTTTTTATAACTCTAATCCTCTCTAAATCAAACCGCGGAAATAAACACTGTCAGACCGGATACTCGGTCGAGTATAGAGTATACTCGGCCGAGTATCCCCTACTCGGTCGAATATTCCCATACTCGGCCGAGTATTCCTGGACAGTAGCATGACCAGAAATACACGACGCATTACTCGGCCGAGTAAGCCATATTCGACTGAGTAACAGACTTAGAAAAACCGTAGTATTACAAAGAATTAATGAATGTTAATTTGATTTTAGAATTTAGAATTGTTAGAAGTATCTTAATTTACTTAATTAGATTGTTAGTTTAGAAATAAGTTTTAGCTTATGGTCCCTCCTTTGAGTTCGACCCTAACTTATCGCTTTATTATCTTATTCTTAGGATTTAGTAGAGTCTAGTTAGGAGTAATCTCCTATCTACTTAAAGAATAGCTGAACTCATGATTTTTCCTCTAAAAAGAATATTCTTAAATAAGGAAGTTATACTCACTATTAAAGTCATTCATTAAATAAGAAATCTACTTATATATTATAATTTATTTAATTAATTTATAATTTTTTATTTAATATATCTTTTTATCAAATTATATTGTTTTCAATAAATTTTAAACTATAATATTTTAATTAACTATTAATAAAATTTATAGAAAACTATAAATTGTTAAATATTTTATTGATGTTGTTATTTGAGAAGGACTTGACCCATAGTACGTATCAAATAAAACTGTAATCCCATATCTACTAAAAAGAATAGGTGACCTCATGATTTTTCCCTCCAAAAAGAATATTCTTAAATAAGGAAGTTATACTCACAATTAAATTCATTCACTATTCCTCAAAAAAAAATTCATTCACTAAATAAGGAATCTACTTATATATTTAATTTATTTCATTAATTTATAAATTTTTATTTAATATATCTTTTTATCAAATTATATTGTTTTCAATAAACTTTAAACTATAATATTTTAATTAACTATTAGTAAAATTTATGGAAAACTATAAATTGTTAAATATTTTATTGATGCTATTATTTGAGAAGGAGTTGACCCATAGTACGTATCAAACAAAACTGTAAATTACTAATTTTGTTTTCGCAAAAAAAAAAAAATGAGAATTTATAAATTGAAATCATTAGTTTTAGGGTATAAAAAATATTTTCTTTAGATTAACTTGCAGCACATATCTAAATTCTCTTACTCAATTTTGATTTCGACTTTTTTTCCTCAAACCAAAACATAATGACGAGAAAATCGAACGACAGTTTTTGAGATACTATTATATAGATTATTTATTAAAAAATAAAACACTTAATATAAGCATGCATTTATTGCATGGGGTCTAAACTAGTAAATAGTTAATTTGGTATGTTAATTATGATAATTAACGACACCTAGTTTATTCTTATCAGAAATTTATCATTTCAATTAGTAGTCCACTGTTTCGATTAAGTTGTTAGTAATTCGATTATAGTTTTTAGTTTAGATATGTCGACTAAATTGTGGTAGCATAGATATCATTATGGGAGAAGTTGATCGTTGAAATGATAATTGATACAACAAAAATACAAAATATCAACTCTTTTTACAGATTGGAATCCTTAAAAGAAATTTATGGGACTATATGGATACTTTTCCATATTTTGATTCTTGTATTGGGAATCACAATAGGCGTATTAGTAATTGTATGGTTAGAAAGAGAAATATCCGCGGGTATCCAACAACGTATTGGACCTGAATATGCGGGTCCTTTGAGAATTCTTCAAGCTTTTAGTTGAAATATTTTAGATGAGAGAGGTAATTTGGGTAGTTCATTACAATTGTCGACAATAATTAGTAATTCATCTACAAAAAATATTAATTGGGTTATACATTTATACCAAGTAAAATTTGTATTTAGATTGTATATGGGCCTTGGTCTTACTGTGGAAACATGCTTTGCACCACCAAACTAATCTAGAAAAGGCAAAAGCTTCCGGGAAAAGGCCGAGCAAAAATGTAAGAAACGTTCTCTTTAATCATCCCCTATAAAATAAGGTCACATTCCAACTTCTTACTCACATACCTAAAAATAAACATTAAAACAACCACCATGAGTTCTTACACTCTCCTTAGTTTGTTGCATCTACTCCTCTTCCTTACCTCCATCAATGCTACAAATTTGATCAACCAAACATGTCATAACTCATCCAAAAACGATCCGAACATCAACTACAAGTTTTGTGTCTACGCTCTTCAGTCTGCTCCAGCTAGCCAATGTGCGAACCTAACTCGACTAGGCCTAATGGCGATCAAGTTAATTAAGAATAATGTGACCGATACACGGTGCTTAATTAAGCAACTCTTGTCTAACAAGATGTTGGATAAGAGCACCAAAGAAGGATTAACCGATTGCTTGGACCTTTACTCGGATTCTCAACCCACTCTAAATGAAGCTGCAAAAGATTATAGAGCGAGGCGATATGTAGAGGCAAATCTAAAGGTTAGCTCCGTGATTGATGCGTCAACTACTTGTGAACAAGGGTTCGAAGATCTTGAGATTGGGTCTCCATTAGCACAACAAAACAATCATGCTTATCAATTGTCCGCAATTGCGCTTTCTATTATGAATATGTTCCATTTGGCTATGAAATAATTGATTAAATGTTGTATTTGCTTAATTGCTTATTTTGTGCACATGTAGTGCATGTTACGATCGTTTTGTTTGTCTCATGCAAGCTAAGGCATATTAAGGTCGAGCTACGATCCTCTCCTTTCTTTCTTTCTATTCCTTTTCCATTTTCTCTCACATTCCTAATCGTTAAAAGGAAATGGAGAGGATCTAAATCGTGGTCGTCAATTTTAGACGGGCAAGCAAAAGTAGCGTGAACTATAAGCTTTATATGAGATTCATACACACTTTTCATATAAGCGTTCCTTTCGGTTAAGTGTATGATTACATTTTGTAATTATGTGATTATTATGGTTTATATTTACTTCAAGCAAAGTTTTGACGTTGATAACCTGAATTTATTGTTAATCAAAATAACTCAATCCAACTTTAAGGACATATCGATGATCATATTTGTCAAATAAGAAGAAAAAATTTGAGTTGAGACAACCTAATACTTGATGACCCTGTCAAATTGAGGACATGATAGTGATTTAGCTCAATGATGACATGACTGTGATCAATCAAATTTAACTTAATACGCCACTAATTTTAAACCAGTGCAAATACAATTTTACACATGGTTATAGGAAAAAGTTTGCAATTTCACACATGGTTATAGGAAAAAGTCTACGTAATAGGAATATTAATTCCTATTATAATACTCCCTCCTATTCTAGATAAACCTCTCTATTTATGGGGGCACTAGAATTAAGGAGAGAGATTAAAATAAGGTAAAGTATTGTAGTGGGGTTTGGTAATTGGAGAGAGGGAAGGTATTATGGGGTATTATTGTGGGTGGGGTGATTAAAATAAGTATTGTTGTGGGGTAAGTTGATTAAAATAAGTATTGTTGTGGAGTGAGGTGAGGTATTGTTGTGAAGTAAAGTGATTAAAATAATTATAAAACTTTACTAAATAAGGAAATAAGGAAGGTATTGTGAATAGATGAAAAAGGAAAGGGGGAAGTTTATGTAGAATAGGAGGGAGTATATTTTTGTTGAGATAAGTGAGTAATGTAATTTTTTTTTACTTTAATTAAAGGCAATTAGTACTAATTAATGATTTGCAATTTTGTTTGATAAAATGTAAATAGTATTATAAAAGATCGAAACCGTTACAATACTCAGTACTTATAAGGCGGTACCTATACCAAAACTAGACGTGTCAAACGGGTCGGGTCCCGGGTCGGCTTAGAATACAGGTCGGGTCAAATACATGTCGGGTCATATGCGGGTCAGGTCATACGAGTCACGGGTCGGGTTAGGGTCAGAATACGGGTCAAGAAATAATTTTTAACGTCCTTTTTAAACGATTTTTTTAATTAATTTTTTTTTTTAAAAAGTAAAACATATTTAAAATTCATATTTTAATCATATTCAACGTTTACATTAATTATATTGACAAAATAATAATATAATGTTTTTTTGATGATTATTTTATTATTAAATAATATAAAAGTCATATAAAACTGTCTTTTTAGTTGTGTTTGTAATTTTAAGTAATAAAAAAATAATTTTTTAACTATTTTCAAATATAATATATAAACACTAATATTTTAATAAAATTCATGATTTACATTTAACCCAACGGGTCGACCCGTTCGGGTCGAGTCTCGACCCTAAAATAACGGGTCATTTCGGGTTCGGGTCTGTTCCGGGTGTAATTCCAGAGCAGTTATATGTTACCACCCGTGCTTGTAGAATGACGTCTTTAGTTGAATCCTCCTTGCGGTCTCCTGAAACGATGAACAAACTGAGGGCTCGGCTTTGGACCGAGCGAACTCACTCCGACGCTCAAGTCAGTAACTTAGAGAGGTAAGTGGTTGTTACTTGGCAAAGTACGTATTGTAGAGAGATAAGGAAGATATTACCAGATGAATAGTGATTCTTAGGTTAAATTGTGGATCCCTTACTCAATGAGAGTAGAGGAGTATTTATAGACCTTCACCTTTTGTCACGTAGTGGCCAAGTGGCCAAGTGGCTAGCAGGTGGAAAGACTGATCTACCCCTCGGACGAGGGACCTATGGCAGGCCGGCGGGCCCTGTTGACTCACCGCCGAGGGGTCTTGGATATGAGTTCGCGGATGTGTGCCCCGGCCAAGCTAATTGCCCGGCCGGACCCATCCGACAGCCGACAGCCTCGTCGGTTAGGGCCGCCTAAGCCGTTGACTTCTTGTGGATATCTTTGACCTTGCTCAATATGTTGACGTAGTCGGGGGTGCGAAATATGCCCCATCAATTTGCCCCCAGCGTAGTTTATGCCGTGGTATGGGCTCCGATGTACGTTTGAGCGTATATTCGGAAGACGAAATTTTCTCGCCCGCTTCTTCTACCTCGGCGTGGCTCGCTTAGGCCGTACCATATCCCCCTCCACATGGTTGTGTAATGGACATCCGATGTGGAAAAGGCAATGACGCCGGCCGAGACCAGGGTTGAGAGTGCTTGGTTGTTTCGATTGCCCCCGGCCGGTGCTTTCTGGCTTGGTTGATCATGTGGCCGGCGGAGGGACGGATACTTAGGAATTTGTTGAGGAAGATGAACAGGCAGAGAGATATGAAGGGGCGTGTTGAAGACGCTTGGTCACTGTTGCATTGATTGACATTCAACTGTTGCATCGATTGACATTCCGTGGTCGCATGTTCGACACGTGTCTGTTTGTTGATTGGCTGACGTTTCATGGGTTGTGCCCTGATTGGTCCCTCTTCATGGGCTTTCCTCTATAAATAGGGTACTTAGTCCCTGAAATTGGCCACCAATTTCATTTTCTCAAAAATTTTCTTCTTTCTAGCCCTTGTGACGAAACCTCTCTCTAGCTTTCAGAATCATTACTCCGACGTGGCATTTTTCTTCAAGGTAAACAAATAAATTCTCTTTTTAACTCGTAAGTTTTGTTGTAACATGTCTTCTACTTTTGGTGCTTTGGACCTAGTAAGCTGCGCGCGGGGTTCCCCGTCGTCTTGATGAGGAGGAGATACTAAACGCCATCCCGATAAGGTTTGGGGGCCTTAGGTCTCCGTCTCTTGAAGTCGATCCAAAAGCTCCGGAGGGTGGGGAGGATGATGATGCTGATGGTGACTGTGAGGAAGGGATCCCTTCTGGTGAAGAGAGGCCGCATATCCTGGACCACGGCGAGCCGTGCATGACTGGTCCTGACCGTGCCTGGACCAATAAATTTGCCAGTTGTTCCGGTGGAACTCTTTTCGAGGGTCATTTCTACTTCGGTGAGGGATACAAAATTGTTATCCCTGGGAAGGGTCAGGCGGTCTGTTGCCCTCCTCCGGGTCATATTGGCGTATATATCAGGCATCTGGAGTATGGCCTCCGGTTTCCTTTGAATAAATACGTCACGACCATCATCAAAGCTATGAACGTTGCCGTGGCTCAGCTGCATCCGTTGGCCATTAGGACGATAGTTGGCTTCGTGTGGCTCTGTCTTTTCAAGGGGGAGGTACCTACAGTTAACTTATTCCGCCGGCTTCATCATCTTCGGGCATCGACCCCGGTAAGGTGGGGTGGTACAGCGTGCAGATGGAGCCGGACGTCCTCTCTGTTGATAAGCTTTCTTCCCGCAAGGACCGGAAGGGGCGGTGGGTGTATGTCGAAGTCTTGGATGACTATCCGCTGCCCGGTCCTTCCAAAGACCAAGTCAACTTACGGTGCGAGAGTAAGAGGGAGCGCGAAAAATGGGTCTCCCGAGTAAGCACAAGATGGATGCCGCAAGGTTCCTCTTGGTGCCGACGAGGAGCGAAGCGATCTGCTGTTTGATGCTTTGAGAAGGGATGGGTGCCCCCGACTCGTTATTCTTCGAGGATGAGCTGCTTTGCCGCGTCGGCCTCATACCGGCCCTCAACCAGGGTGAGTAGGGTCGGTGTGAGGCCCATCTTTGCCTATTACGCTCCTGTTTTTAGAGCTTTGTTTTACTTCTTTTATGTAACCCTTGTCCGGTTTCTTGCACCGGTTTGGCCAGGATCTCATGCGAGGAGACCTTGAAGAGGTTAGGGCTTGATAAGGACGGGAACGTCGTTGAGCGGCACCCTCAGGCTGACGCGCGTGATCGTAGATTGGCTCCCAACGAACTTATGGACAAGCAGCTGAAGGCACTAGATCAGTCGGCGGCTCAAGCACGGGTTCTCGGGGGCGTGCCGAAGAGAACATCAAAGGCAAGGTCCAGGTCGGCGACGTTGTCGATCCCAACTCCCTCTTCAACCCCAACGGTCCAGCAGGAGCGTGTGGAGGTCATCGATGTCTCCGAGGAGATGGTGACCGTTGCGAAAGGCCCTCCTCCTCCAAAAAAGAGAAAAGAGTCATTGTCGGCTTCTGCCGCTGCCGGGGAAAAAGGTGATTCACCCGGTCCTCCAACTAAGAAGGTCCAGACTGGTACGGACCTAACCTGTGGTTCAGACTTAGCTGGTTCATTATGCATTCCCGATGACAGACTCTCTGATGTGTCAATGAATGTTGACATGGATGCGTTGTGTAAATTTTTTGTCGATCCGCCGTCGGCGGCACCGCTTTACGATCGGCAATTAGACAAGCGACTGAGAAGACGGGTGATAGGAATGTCACCGTTGACTCCGCACTCCAGAAGGTTCCCCCCGCCGAGCTTGTGGCAGAGGGTGCAAAAATATCCAAGAGGCTGGCGAAGTGGACTCAATTGGCCGACTCCTACATTATGGAGCAAGAACAGGCCATGGCCCAGGCTGGGCCACTGATCCAACGGCTCAAGCTTGATCTCTCCGCTGCAAAGGGAGAAGCCGGGAAGGCTAAGCTTGACCTCCTAGCTGCTCGGAAGCGTGCGGAGGAAGTTCAGAGGCAGCTACTGGCCGAGAAGGCCAAAGTTGAGGCTGCTGATGCTACCTCTGCTCAGTTGCTAGGGGAGCGGGACAGGTATAAGGGTGGCTACGACGCCGTTGTTGCCAAAAGGGAAGAATGGAGGGGGATGTATGAAGCTCAGTCGGAGGCACTCGCGGACACTAGGGCTGTTCTTGCCCAAAGGGAGAAAGACATTGAGGTGCTTCAAGATAAGATCCTCCCTGACCTGTGCGCTCAATTCCGGGATCAGGCCGAGGAAGCGACCAGGGAGGCAATCAAGAGGCTCATTCCTGAAGACTCCTTCCCGTGGGAGAAATTTGAACAGCTTCTGGACGAGATGGCAGATGCCGCGGAAAAAGCGGCTGCGGAAAAAGAGGAGGCGGCGAAGGCGACTCAGATAGCCGAGGCCAAGGCGGCCTATGATGCAAAGGTGAAGTAGGCCGAAGAGGAGGCTGAAAGGCTGAAAGCATGTGGAGATGACAAGCTTTCCTCTGGGCCGGCCACCGAAGTTGACGCTGCTGCTGCCGATGGTGGGCAGCATCAAGCGTAGGGAGACGGGCGGTCGTCACCAGACTCACCCGGCGTCTCGGATAGCTTTAGCTGTTCGGGGGCCAACTACTGAGCCTTTCCTCCCTGCCATCTTTTGGCGCTTCAAATATTATGTTTGTAATCTTTTGCTTTTCTTTTCCTTGTTTATGTAAGACTTTGGTAGGTTGCGTTTTGGCTTATCCCTATGGGGACGGCCGTCGTCTGCATTCTTCTCGCTTGTAATCTGTTGTCTTTAATGAAAGTTTGCTTGTTTTGCCTCTGGCTTGGCCGAGGTCTTTTCTTGTCTTCTTGCGTTATTAATTGAGCGCTTTTTATTTTTACCTTCAGCTTAGCCGAGGCAGCTAGAACGCGTATCTCAACTGCGTTTAACGTCTTTTTCTTGAACATGTTAGCGTATCGACCGTTGTGTCCCCTGCCAGGCCTTCGGTTGGCCGAGGCGACTAGGGGTTACGACGCGACAGCGTAAGTTAGCGTATCGATCGTTGTGTCCCCTGCCAGGCCTTCGGTTGGCCGAGGCGACTAGGGGTTACGACGCGACAGCGTAAGTTGGCGTATCGACCGTTGTGTCCCCCGCCCGGCCATCGGCGGGCGAGGCGACTAGGGGTTACGGCGCGACGACAAAGATTCTTTGGCGTATCGACCGTTGTGTCCCCCGCCAGCCTTCGGCGGGCCGAGGCGACTAGGGGTTACTGGCGCGACAAAGATTCTTTGGCGTATCGACCGTTGTGTCCCCGCCAGGCCTTCGGTGGGCCGAGGCGACTAGGGGTTCTGGCGCGACAAAGATTCTTGGGGTGACTTGCCGGCTTGGGCGGGCGTCCACCTCGATGTGACCGCGGAGGGGATAAACACTTTGATGGAAAAATGGGGTGATTCTTCATTAGATGTAAACATGCGTTGGGGTGCCAACAATTGTTTTGGACACCTCCGCCGCTACGAAAGTATTTCCGAGATTGTCGGTGTTCCAATGGCTCATTAGAGGCACACCCTCCATGTCGGTCGGCCCGGTATGTACCCGGCCTCATTTCTTCAACCACTTTGTAGGGACCCTCCCGATTGGCCGTTAGTTTACCATGAATGTTTCCCTTGTTGGTGGCGGCCGACTTTCTTAGGACTAGATCCCCTACTTTCAAGTCCCTTTTGTGGACTCTTCGGTTGTAAGCTCTTCTCATTCGGTTTTGGTATACCGCCAAGTTGAGGCGTCTTTGTATCTCGGCTTTCTTCAACTAGGTCTAGGGAGGTTCTTAAGCCTTCCTCATTTTCAACCGGGTTAAAGGTGGCCGTTACGAATGTCGGCACCGTTGCTTCAATTAGCGGGGATCGCCGGACCCGTGACCGGTGGAACGGACTGTACCCCGTTGCTTCTTTCTCCGTGGTTCGCAGGGACCATAGGACGCCGGGTAATTCATCGGCCCATCTTCCCTTTAGGTCTTCAACTGTCTTCTTCAAACCATTGAGGATCGTTTTATTGGCTGCCTCCGCCTGTCCGTTGCTCTGTGGGTGACAGACGGAGGAGTACGCAAACTTGATACCGAGTTCTTCCAGCCAGCTCATTATTGTGTCACTCCAAAACTCTCGGCCGTGGTCGAATACCATGACTTGGGGTAACCCAAAACGAGTTATGACATTTTCCCAGATTACCTTTCTTACGGCTGCTGTCGTCTTTGCAGGTACTGCTACAGCTTCAACCCATTTGGTGAAGTAATCAACGTCGAAAATTAAGAACTTTCTTCCGCCGGATGCCGTTGGAAATGGCCCTAGTAGATCCATCCCCCACTGTGCGAAAGGAAGGGGATTAAGTACCGGCTGCAGGTCTCGGGACGGCGCATGTATCACTGGAGCATGCATTTGACAGTTGTTGCATTTTTTGGTCTTGGCTCTGGAATCCGTAAGCATGGTGGGCCAGAAGTAGCCGGCTCGGAGAGCTTTGTGGGTTAGTGTTCTTGCCCCCATGTGATGGCCGCAGATGCCTTCGTGGATCTCTGTCAGTATTAGCTCCGCGTCGACTGGACCGACGCACTTTAAGAGTGGCCTCGTCACGGACCTCCTGTACAATTCCCTTTCAAACACCAAGTACCTTGCTGCGATCCTCTTTTTTTTCTTCGAGAGACTGCGGTCCTCCGGTAGTTCGTTTGTCAATTTGTATTTAATTATCGGAGTCATCCACGTTGTCTCGGTCTCTACGTTACCCACCATGCCGACGGCCTCAGTAATGCTCTTGGCATTCCCGATGTCCACCAAAGACGGTTGGTGACATTCTTGATGGTCGAATCGGCGAGTTTTGAGAAAGCGTCGGCTCGGTTGTTCTCGGACACAGGAATGCATTGTATCTGAAAAGATTTCAACTTTGAGGTGTCAGCTTTTACCCTTTCCAGGTATCTTACCATTCCGTCGTCTCGAGTCTCGTACTCTCCTCTGATTTGATTAGCCACCAAAAGTGAATCTGTTTTCAAAATGATGTGCTCTGCCCCGCGGCCTAGCTAGCTCGACTTCGGTTATCACCGCCTCGTATTCGGATTCGTTGTTTGAGGCCGAGAAGGTAAATTTTAAGGCGTACTCGAACTCGTCCCGTTTGGGCTGATGATAAGTATCTTAGCTCCTCTGAGCTATTCGTCGTGGAGGACCCGTCGGTGTACACCTCCCATACTCCGGGGTTTTGCTCTTCTTGGTATGTGCATTCGGCCGGAAATCTGCCGGCGCTGTCCCTTTATTGAGGGCCTCGGCTTGTCTTGAATGCCGGCGGATAGCTCTCTTGCCCATTTGATGAGTCTGCCGGATTGCTCAAATTTTTCCAATGCTTTCTCCAACGGCTGGTCGATTAGGACCGTCACGGGATGTGCGTCGAAATAGGGTTTCGATTTCCTCGCACGACGACGACAATAAAAGGCTGCTTTTTCAATCGGCGGGTAATTTCTCTCGGCGGGCAACAATGTATGGTGACGAAGTAGATTGGGTCTTTGTTGCTTGTCCTCTTCTTCTCGACGATCACGGCACTTGACCGTGGCCGAGGTAATCTGCTATGTACGAGATATAGTGTTTCCCCGATCGGCACAGACGGGGTTGGGAGAGTCTGAAGAAGAGCTTTCAGTTGTTTGAAAGCGGTGCTCTGCTCCTCCCCCCAGCCGAAGTCTCTATTCCCCTTCAACACCTTGAAGAATCGGGTGCTCTTGTCGGCTGACCGAGAGATGAAACGGGCTAGAGCCGCCATCCTCCCGGTCAGCATCATGACCTCCTTTCGATTCCTCGGCTCCGGCAGGTCTAGGATCGCCTGGACTTTGTCTGGATTGGCGTCGATTCCCCTGGCACTGACAAGTACGCCGAGGAACTTACCTGCCCGGACACCGAAGTTGCATTTCATTGGGTTGAGCTTCATCTTGTACTTCCTTAGCGAACAAAATGTCTCGTGCAAATCGGCTAAGTGCTCGCTGTCGGACTTGCTTTTTACAATAGCATCGTCGACGTAAGCCTCAATGTTTCGCCCTTTTTGATTTTGGAACATTTTGTCCACCAGTCTTGTGTAGATTGCTATCCAAAGCCGAGCCCTCAGTTTGTTACGCGTCGGAACACTTTGTCCACCTCTCTAAGTTACTGACTTGAGCGTCGGAGTGAGTTCGCTCGGTCCAAAGCCGAGCCCTCAGTTTGTTCATCGTTTCAGGAGACCGCAAGGAGGATTCAACTAAAGACGTCATTCTACAAGCACGGGTGGTAACATATAACTGCTCTGGAATTACACCCGGAACAGGGTCAAACAGGTCGCGGGTCAAAAAAACTGGGTTTATTTATAGCCCTAAGTAAACAGGTCGGACGGATCGGGTTTTCTGGTCGGGTCGAGTTTTTACAGGTCTTACCAAAACAATAAAACCAATGAACTCCGCCCAAAACCGTCCTTAAATAGACAAAGAGGATGGTTCAAAACCGTCCTGAAATCATAAAATAACCGTCCTTAAATTACCCGTCCTCGTTGCCTAAGTGGACGGTTAGTGTAAAGTCAAACCGTCCTCTTTTGCTTTTAAAAAGAGGACGGTTGTTGATTTGAACCGTCTTCTTTTCATTTTAAAACTGGACGGTTACACGACACAACCATCTTATTTTGGATCCATGGCGCGCATAATTTTTGCGACAACTTCATCACGCTTTGCCTTGGAACCGTCTTCTTCACATTTTTCTTTTTTGAAATGAATTTAGCGCGAATTTATGAATATATATAGCCCACACAACTGTGGCACACATCCATGCTCTTTGACAACTAGATTTTTGAAATGGAAATTGTTTCATTCATACCCTATACGACAATAGTCGTATAGCTTAAATATTATATCCGGCTACATTTCAGCAATTCTTACATTTAAACTCTCAATCCAACTAAACAAAACGGAATAAGTTTGAACCTCCAAAATACAAATTATCGAGAATTGATTTTTTAACACAAGCACTAACACGAGTTTTTTCATCCACCCACCATCACTTAAGCTATCTAAGTAACTGTTGGAATAAGTGTCCTCCGACAATAATGCAATCACAACAGTCGATCATAATGATCACATGTTTAAATCTCATTTTTAAGAATACATGAGGGATGTAATATTTTACAGTCAACTGGTCCACACATATCGGTAATGATTGGCTGACTAGAGTTTGACATTACTCTCGTGCGACGGTGGTGATCAGTTGATCCCCTTAGGTCATACCTATAGGGAAATACTCTTAATTGATTATTTAATTAATCGTATGCCGATACGAGTTAATTAAATTGCTTAAAATTGACGGATGATTTGTGAGTAAGATTAACGTGTCTTATTATAATTCGATTAAATTAGATACGGTCTAAGTAATCGAATTGTTTTATTACTTAGATAAAATTATTGTTTACGAAACAATTGAAATTGAAATTGAATGAATAATTTATTATAAATACAACACGTTGTAATTTATAATTTGATAAACCGTTTTGGTACAAGTAATTACGAATTACTAGTCGATTTTGTATATGACATATTTTATGAGTATGTTGATTTTTAATATGTTAAAAATACATTACAATTTCACATGTCAAGTTACATGTCACAATTGACAAATGACAAATGACAAAATAAAATGGATCTTCCATTTTATGTTAAGTGTGCCGAAAATGGGGAGGGTTAGGGTTTAATATTGTGTTAATTATTTTAAATGAGAAAACACAATGATTACCCATACTCTTAGCCTTGCATGCCTAGTTTGTCTTGGGTAGAAAAACAAGCTCATGCATTGGCCACCTTTCCCCCCTCCCCACCGGTTTTCTAGAGGTAAAAAGCCAAGGGTTTTTCTCTCTATCATTCACTACTTCACTCAATAATTTTATAGTGTTAGAAAAACATTATTCTCTCTACAATTTGTGGAAAAACTTAGAGAAATAAAAACTCATAAAACATTCCTCTCTTGACCGAAAATACAAGAGAACAAATCTATATTTTGTGTCCATATTTTAAGTAAGATTAGTATTATTACTAGTTCATAATAATATTAGTTGTTAAGGGTGTTCCTTGGGTATATGCTTTTGGGAGAGGTTCTAATTTGAACCTTTGTTCATCCATTATTTGAAAGCTCAAGAACAAACAAGTAGGAGATCTTGTTGGTGCCCAAAATCCGAAACACCAATGTAAGAAGTGACGATTTCTTCTCTACTTTGTTTTATGTTTGCATGCATAAGATCTTGTATTTATTTTATGACCAAATAAATTAATTGATATATGAATATGTAAACTTATGAGATTATTGAATCCTAACAAGCGGTATCATGAGCCTTAGTTGTTTGCATGCAAATCGGTTTATGCTTTTTCCGAGTTATAAGATTAACATACAAAACTAATTAATTTAGATTTATGAAGATAAACCTATAAATAACTTTGCATGTTAAAAATTTCTGATCCTAAGTGATTTTTGGGACAGTTTGGTTTATTTATGGATTTTATTGTTCATTTTATATATTATTGGCATTAAAATGTGATTTTTATGAGAAAAATGTCATATTTGGACGAAAAATAGCTAAACTTCGAATTTTTCAGTGGTTTTTGGATATGTTTTCACATTTATTATCTACTAATGGCCTGTAAATTTTAATGTTAAAATAAGTTGTTTTACTCGAAATATGAATTTTATAAACTAAAATCGTATTTAAATGGGTAAATAGGTTAATATGAGTTATATATCGAATCTGGTCATGTAAATTTAGTATGTTGTCACATGCAATTTTACACGATGTGTGTAAAATATTTGGCTATAGTGAAGTCTTTTTGCATGATTTATGAATTTTTGATGAAAAATCACATAAATAGTGACTAAAATTAGTAATAATGCTAAAACATACTTCATGACTAAAGAAAAACGTCACATGTTGTATTTTATCATATATTTCAGATCTAAAAGTGAAAAGTTGATGAAAATAAATTTTCTCATATTTTAATGGTCATATTTGTTAAAACCGATAAACCGCAACATTATTTTTCTCGATAAATATTAGAAATTTTTAACCTAAGTTTTGAATATTATGAGTGTCATGGTATTTTTCCGGAATGTTCATGAGTTTAAATTTCAAAATTTGAAATTATTTGAAATTTTTATAATTTAATTTGAAGTTTATAGCATAATTTTGTATTTTTGGTCCATAATGAACAATATTAAGAAATCAAGTTGAGTTATTGTCAAAATATTAGTGAAGACTAAGTTTTGAGTCCTAAGTTGGTTAGGGTAATTAACTTGTACATAAATATGAATTTATGTAATTATTGTGATTTTAATAAGTTAAATCACGCAAATCCATAAAAACCGCTAAAATATACGATATTGGCTCTTAAAAGGCGATTTGGCAAAAAATTAAGCATGTTCATACATATTATAATGCTGCATTTTATTTATGATTGTCATATTTTAATTTTATGTCATTTTTGAATTATGTAATTTTACTTAGTATGGCCTTAGTTTTTAATTGGTATTACCCGAAATGTATGGGAATATCAATTCGGTTGTAATTATTGTGATCTTGTTTC
Source organism: Silene latifolia (assembly GCF_048544455.1). NCBI lineage: Eukaryota > Viridiplantae > Streptophyta > Magnoliopsida > Caryophyllales > Caryophyllaceae > Silene > Silene latifolia. The sequence goes on from NC_133535.1 coordinate 109,477,234, forward strand.
ACCGTTTTGTAATTTAATAGATTTATTTTTAATTACAAATGTATAATAGGAAATTATGTAATTCATTTTGTAATTTAATTATTCCGGAGTTCCTTGAAGACGGTGCCATTCGATAAGGCGGTCCATCAAAGAAAGTGTTGCCTTGAAGTGCGTGCCAAGACCGAAGTTCAAGGGACCAAAGGAGTTTGTTTCCGAATTTGTAATAGTTTATTAGATTTACTATTTTAGGAAGGCCATACTAGGACTTTATATTTATGCTTTGCATTTTCTTTATATGTTTGCATGCATCGCTAAATCGTCGTAACTAAACATGCATTTTAAATCGAGTTTATCGACCGTGTCAATTACAATTATCGTGGTTCACCGCTTTAGTTCACTTAAAACATGATAGATAATAAATTGACATGACCTCTCGCTAAATAAACAATTGAGACTTAGCCTTACCAAAAATTAGAAACCATGAAAACCTATTTCGTGAGGGAGTGCGCTCGGCCACACCGGGGTACAAACCTTGTTACGTAGGGAAAGTGAGTGATAAATGTCTATCCACCGAATTCATATTGATGAGGGTTGTATCGCCAAAGCGTGCCCAAGTTAATGTGAATTTGGATCATGGACACATTTATTCGAAATTTGGGTGACTCAACAAAAGTATTCTCGACCATAGCCGGATGTGTTTTGGGCTAAAGATAAATATTAATGTAATTTTATCGACCAAGAGTTCTAAAAGTAGAATCGATTAAAGAGTTAATCCACCGAGTTATATTGATAAGGGATGAATCGGCTACACCGTGCCCAAGTTAATATGAATTTGGATCTTGGAATCATTTATCAAGTTGGGTAGAGGTCACTAGATAAACGCAATAAAACTTGTTTAAATTAAAATTTACGATTATTATTATTATTTTAAAAACGACAAGTGTTTTATTCCTTCTATTTTTGTTTTGTAGACCACTTTTATTTCTCATAACAAATGGCCGCACCAAACACCAACGCCACCACTCTCACTAATGTTTCATGGCTCCGATCCTTCATGGATCGTTGTAAACTTGAAAAGAATGGGTCAAATTTCTCCGATTGGGATGCCCAACTCAAATTAGCCGCTCAAGGTGACGACAAGCTTCGTTACCTCATTGAGGCCTCTCCACCCGAACCTAATTCTAGGTCGAGTGCCGCCACTAGGGAAGCATATGAGGCTTACCACAAAAAGTCCGCCGCTATCAAAAATGTGTTGATTTTTGCTATGGAGGCGGATCTCCAAAGGAGAGCCTTTGAAATGGGCACCGCTTATGAAATATATTCCAAACTTGTGACAATGTTCTCACAAACACCGAGGATCGTCCAATATGAGGCGGCCTCGGCATTATTTGATCTCGATTTCAAGGAGGGCCAAAAGGTTAGCCCTCACGTGCTCAAATTGTTGGAGCTAGTCGAGACATTGAAAATTCAAAAGGTTGAAATCCCCAAGGAGCTCATTGTTGAAAGGATTCTTCACTCCTTATCCAAAGTCAAAGCATATGTACAATTCCGGGTGAATTTCAATATGCAAGACAAGGACGTGTCTCTTGAAGAGTTGCACAAGTTACTTGTGCAAGCCGAAAGAGACATGGGGCTAAATGTTAACCCACCTAAGGATGTGCTTAATATAAGCACTAAGAGCAAGGGGAAGTCAAAAAAAATGGGAAAAAGATTAAGAGACAAGCTCCCATGAACACCAAGGCTAAGACTTTTGATGCTAGCACTTCCAAACCCAAGAAGGGTCCTCTTGATAAATGCCATTATCGTAATGGTGTTGGACATTGGAAGAGGAATTGTTCCAAGTATCTTGGTGACATCAAAGCTGGAAAGATCACTCCAGTAGGTAAATGACTATCCTTTCTTTTATGTTTCTAATTCAACTATGGTATTTTGATACAAAGTTGTGATAATGTATCCCCTTTTATTGTAAATAGGGCCTCCTCCAAGCAAAGACAAGGGAAAAAAGAAGCAAGCTTAAGAAATCATGAAGGAGCTAGGAGTAGCTACCAATGAAGATTGGCTTTTATTATTGTCTTTATTTTAATGTTATGGATTTTAGAACTATTTTGATTTCCGTGTTCGACATGGAAATGTGTGATCCTTTTTAAACAATGGTTGTATTTTGGATTTTCGTGACTTGGCTTGCAACCCAAGTCACCCCTTTTATCGTATTTGTTTGTTCTAAAAAAAATTCATCTTTATATGCTTGCACATAGAAACATATGATCATCTACTTAAAGTGATCCCATAGACAATTATAATGATAGGATTCATTATATGTCCACAAGCTTGAGGCTTGTGTATGATCAATTATAAAGTGATGTTGAGTAGATGAACTCTCCTAAAGGAATTTCAATTACAAAGTACACTCATCAAATCTAAAATCTATTAGTCAATCTATGAGATAATACTCCTTCTACTTCAAAATCATTATTTGTGTCTCATAAGCTATCTTTGAATATCTAGTGTATTTATTCTAAAGATAAAGTGGGAGAAAAATGAAGACACAAAGAATACAAAGAATAATTTGTATGCTTGAGTAAATGAGATCTACGAAAGAAAGAATGATTTGTATACCAAAATAGATAGTATACATGAATAGATGAGATCTATGGTCTTGATTAGATGAGATCTACACGACAAAAGAGACCAAGTGAAGTAATCAAAAGAATATGTTCTTAAGATAACTACACGAGGAGACCAAAAGAAAGTTCTTGAATGAAAATGACTAAAGAAAAGTCTCAACAAGAGATTTTGCTAGTTTATGACCTAGATATAAATAGAGTTTCAATGTTGATATTTACCTAAAAGCCTAAATGAAACAAAGTTGCATCCTTGAATATGAATGAGATTTATGATTAAAAGTTGCAAAGAAAGATATGCCGATATCTACAAGAGCTAAGTTAATTGTTAACCACGCTAGTGTCATTACTTAACCTCATTTTGAAAATGAAATGGTTAAACCTCCTTCCGAAAAGGGTATTTTGAGAAGGACGTGTATTAAATGGGATTTCACATTTAAGTAATTGATGGGGCATATTCTGCACCCGCTGACCGAGTCAACACATTGAGCAAGGTCAAAGGTATCCACAAGCAAGTCAACGACTTAGACAGCCTAACCGACGCAGCCCGTCGGCCTGTCACTTGGGCCTCGGCTGGGACAACTAGCCAGCCGGGGCACATATCCGCGTACTCATATCCAAGACCCCTCGGCGGCGAGTCAACAGGGCCCGCCGGCCTGACACGGGTCCCTCGGCTGAGGGTAGATCAGTCTTTCCACCTGCTAGCCACTTGGCCACTACGTGACAAAAGGTGAAAGTCTATAAATACTCCTCAACCCTCATTGAGGAAAGGATCCGAAAAATAACCTAAACACCTCATAATCTGGTAATATCTTCCTTATCTCTCTACAATATACACTTCGCCAAATAACATACGACTTAATCCTTTTAAGTTTACTGACTTGAGCGTCGGAGTGAGTTCGCTCGGTGCAAAGCCGAGCCCTCAGTTTGTTCATTATTTCAGGAGACCGAAAGGAGGATTCAATCAAAGACGTCATTCTACAAGCACGGGTGGTAACAAATAACTGCTCTGGAATTACACCCGGAACAATTGGCGCCGTCTGTGGGGAAGATACTAGAAGCTAGTCACATTCATTCCCAAACACAAAACAAAAACCCACCCAAAAAGCTAAGAAGATGTCGAAACAGCAAGAAGTATTCGTGACCGACGAAACCGAATTCTGCCAAGATGATATCGTCCACAATTCTGGAGTTGTGCAGCCCCCCACCGGCCGAGTAACTCAACCGGAGTACGGGATGCCAATAATACCAGATACGCCGCTGCCCGCCGACCAAGTCACCATCATGGGACATGTGGTTGATGCAGCTAAACTGAAACTACTCCTGGACCTAATAGGTAGCACGCCGGCTCACACTGTCACTCCGACAAGAGCGGCGACACCCGTCCAGGAGACCAGGGCCCATAATGTGACTCCGAGAGACTTGAACGAGCACCTTTGGAAGAAGGCCCTGTCAAGACGCCGGGAGCCCAGTGCTAGTGGTAGACTGAGTCCTTCCCGCACTCGCGGAGGACGGCGTCGCCGCAAAGACCGACGAGGCATGCCCCGAGGAGTGAAGAAGTCCGACTCACCAGAGTCGGAGAAGAAGCCCGACTCACCAGAGTCGGAGAAGAAGCCCTTCCCGCCACGGGGAGAGGAGCCGGACTAGGGATGCGAGAAGCCGATCGCCGCGTGTCGTTCGACACGTGGTCAGACAGCCCCTCAACCCCTATGTCTTAGAAACCCCGGTGCCGACTAAGCTAAAGTTGCCACCCATATCATACAAAGGAGAAGGCGACCCAACCGACCACGCCGAGGCTTTCGAGTCTTACATGTCGGTTTGGGAGCAACCTGATGAGGTTTGGTGCCGAGTCTTCCCGACGACACTGCATGGGATGGCACAAAGCTGGTACAAGGGGCCGCCCAATGGGTCGATATACTGTTATGGCGACCTAAGGGACATATTTTTGGCCCAATATTCTTGCAATAAGAGGAGGGCCGTCCGGACATCGGATCTCCCGACTATCAAACAGGAGGGAGGCGAGTCTCTCCGAAGTTATGTGAAGAGGTTCGACGCCAAGGTTCAGCAGATTCGTGAGCTGAACAGCGAGCTGGCGGCCTTCGCACTGATGAAAGGCCTCCCAAGAGGGGACTTAAAAAATGAGCTCATCAAGTGCGGAGGCCTGAACTTAGACTCCGCCAGGAAGATGGCCGACCAAGCCATTAAGGTGGAGGACTACCACAAAACCTGGGTAGGCCCGAGGCCGGGCACTCGAGAGAGTAAGAGCCGCCGGAGGACAACCGGATGAAAGACGCCGTGACAATAATAGGTCACGGTCGACAGTCCGCCAGAAACGAACTCGGCGGCGCCGGGGAGTTCGGGACCGTACTACCAAAAGCGGTACAATGATCACACCCCCAAGTCGTATCTGCGCCGAGGTCTTCGCCCGAGCAAGAACGAGGGTCGAAGTGGGAAAGGCCCCCCGGCCGAGGGGGACGGTGACACGAGCCGATCTTGTGAGTACCATGGCCACACCGCCACTTAATCGACAACTCGCGCATCTGAAGAATGCCATTGAAGAGCTGATCCGGAAGGGGAGCCTCGGCAAATATGTTGCCAAAGGCCAAAAGACTGATGCCGGCGGTTCACATAAGAAATCCGTCTTTGAACGGATATGAGTGATCCATGTTGTCATCGGGGGCAACGAGAACGGCGGGTCCGCTCATGGGCACAAACGGCACCTGAACGAGCTATATCAGGCCATCAACTTTGTGCCCAAAACAGCGATCCCCGCTTCCAACATCCCCGATATGACTATTGGGAAGAAGGACTACGAGGGAGTCATCGCCCCTCACAAATGACCCACTCGTAGTCCACTTGGACATAGCCAACCACCTTGTCAAGAGGTGCCTGATTGACACAGGCGCCTACACGAACATCATGTTCAGAGAGTGCTTTCTCAACCTCGGTTTGAAGGTTGAGGACCCGAGCCCCCGCACCAATCCGTTGTACGCTTTTTTCCGGGCGGCTGGTACCCCAGGGTCAATCGGACTACCGGTGATGTTCGGCGAAGGGAATGCGGCTAAGAATGTCCTAGCTGAGTTCGTGGTCATTGACGGCTCGTCCGCCTACAACGTTCTCATAGGCCGAGTCACTCTGAGCGAGGCCGATGCAGTAATGTCCATCCGGGCCCTGACACTGATGTATGTCTCGGACCGAGGGGAAGCGCATAAGCTCGTTTCAAAGGACGAGAAGGACGAGGTGGTCAACGTCTAGATATCTGCCAGAGGGTGCAATATGCAATCCCTCAAAGTGGCAAAGAAGTCCGAGAAGGGGAAGAGCCCATCCTTACAACAGGAGGGCGACCACATGGATGCAACTGTCGGCATGGTCGAAGGAGCCGAGACTGAAGAGGTGGAAATTGACCCAGGGCGCACCGTAACTATCGGTGTCAACCTGGAGCCAAAATTCAGGGCCGCTCTCCTAGACCTGCTGAGGAGGAACAAAGACGTCTTCGCCTACTCAGCGGCCGAGATGCCGGCGTGAGCCGGGAGGTAATTGTTCACAAGTGAACGTACTCCCCACCGCTCGCCCCCGTCAAGCAAAGAATGAGGAACTCTTCAGCCGAGAAGGATGAGGCCATCAAAGCCGAGGTAGATAAATTACTAGCGGCGGGCTTTATCATGCCTTGTACTTATCCTGAGTGGTTAGCTAATGTTGTAATGGTGAGGAAGTCATCGGGGGCGTGGAGGATGTGTGTAGATTTTACCAATCTTAATAAAGCGTGCCCCAAAGATTGCTATCCCTTGCCTCGAATAGATAGTTTAATCGACGCGACGGCAGGCTACACTATGCTGAGCCTGCTGGACGCCTTCTCAGGGTATCATCAGGTATTCATGGCCGAGGAAGACATGCCTAAATGCGCATTCATCACCGCTAACGGCACATACATGTATAAAATGATGCCGTTTGGTTTGAAGAACGCCGGCGCAACTTACACAAGACTAGTGGACAAAGTGTTCCAAAATCAAAAAGGGCGAAACATTGAGGCTTACGTCGACGATGCTATTGTAAAAAGCAAGTCGACAAAATGAGCACTTGGCCGATTTACACGAGACATTTTGTTCACTAAGGAAATACAAGATGAAGCTCAACCCAATGAAATGCAACTTCGGTGTCCGGCAGGTAAGTTCCTCGGCGTACTTGTCGGCGCCGGGGGTTGATGCCAATCCGGACAAAGTCCAAGCAATCCTGGACCTGCCGGAGCCGAGGAATCGAAAAGAGGTTATGATGCTGACCGGGAGGATGGCGGCTCTAGCCCGTTTCATCTCTCGGTCAGCCGACAAGAGCACCCCATTCTTCAAGGTGTTGAAGGGGAATAAGGACTTCAGCTGGGGAGAGGAGCAGAGCACAGCTTTCAAGCAACTGAAAGCTCATCTTCAGACTCTCCCAACCCTGTCCAGGCCGATGCTGGGGGAGACGCTATATCTGTACATAGTAGTTACCTCGGCCACGGTCAGTGTCGTGATCATCAGGGAAGAAGACAAACAGCAACACCCAATCTAATTTGTCAGCCATACGTTGTTGCCAGCCGAGAGAAATTACCCGCTGATTGAAAAAGCGCCTTTGCTGTCATCGTCGCCGCAAGGAAATCAAAACCCTACTTCGACGCACATCCCGTGACGGTCTTAACCGACCAACCATTGGAGAAAGCATTGGAAAAATTTGAGCAATCCGGCAGGCTCATCAAATGGGCAGTAGAGCTATCCGGCTTCGGCATTCAATACAAGCCGAGGCCCTCGATAAAGGGGCAGGCACTTGCAGACTTCCTTGCCGAGTGCACTTACCAAGAAGAATCACACCCCGAGGTATGGGAAGTATACACCGACGGGTCCTCCACGGCGAACAGCTCAGGAGCCGGCATCCTTATCATCAGCCCAAACGGGGACGAGTTTGAGTATGCCTTGAAATTTACCTTCTCGGCCTCAAACAACGAATCCGAGTACGAGACGGTGATAACCGGAGTCGAGCTAGCTAGGGCTGCCGGGGCGGAGCACATCATTTTGAAAACAGATTCACTTTTAGTGGCTAATCAAATCAGGGGAGAGTACGAGACTCGAGACGACGGAATGGTAAGATACCTGGAAAGGGTAAAAGCTGACACCTCAAAGTTGAAATCTTTTCAGATACAATGCATTCCCAGGTCTGAGAACAACCGAGCCGACGCTCTCTCAAAGTTTGCCAGTTCAACCATCAAGAATGTCAGCCGAACCGTGCTGGTGGACATCAGGAATGCCAAGAGCATCACTGAGGCCGTCGGCATGGTGGGTAACATAGAGACCGAGACGATGTGGATGACTCCGATAATGAAACACAAATTGACAAATGAATTACCGGAGGACCGCAGTCTCTCGCAGAAGATAAAGAGGATCGCAGCAAGGTACTTGGTGTTTGAAGGGGAATTGTACAGGAGGTCCGTGATAAGGCCACTCTTGAAATGTGTCGGCCCGGTAGACGCGGAGCTATCTTGTGACAGAAATTCACGAAGGCTTCTGCGGCCATCACATGGGGGCAAGAACACTAGCCCACAAAGCTCTCCGAGCCGGCTACTTCTGGCCCACCATGCTTGCGGATTCCAGAGCCAAAACCAAAAAGTGCAACAACTGTCAAATGCATGCTCTGGTGATACATGCACCATCCCGAGACCTGCAGCCGGTACTTAGTCCCCTTCCTTTTGCACAGTGGGGGATGGATCTACTAGGGCCATTTCCAACGGCATCCTGAGGAAGAAAGTACTTGATTGTCGCCGTTGACTACTTCACCAAATGGGTTGAAGCTGTAGCAGTACCGGCGAAGACGACAGCAGCCGTAAGAAAGGTAATCTGAGAAAATGTCATAACTCGTTTTGGGTTACCCCAAGTCATGGTATTTGACCACGGCCGAGAGTTTTGGAGTGACACAATAATTAACTTGTTGGAGGAACTTGGTATCAAGTTTGTGTACTCCTCCGTCTGCCACCCACAGAGCAACGGACAGGCGGAGGCAGCCAATAAAACAATCCTCAACGGTCTGAAGAAGACAGTCGAAGACCTAAAGGGAAGATGGGCCGATGAACTACCCAGCGTCCTGTGGTCCCTTCGAACCACAGAGAAAGAAGCAACGGGATACAGTCCATTCCACTTAGTCTACGGGTCCGAAGCAGTCCTGCCAATTGAAGCAACGGTGCCGACATTCAGAACGGCCACCTTTAACCCGGTTGAAAATGAGGAAGGTTTGAAAGCCTCCCTAGACCTGGTCGAAGAAAGCCGAGATACAGCACGCCTCAACTTGGCAGTATACCAAAACCGAATGAGAAGAGCCTACAACCGAAGAGTCCACAAAAGGGACTTAAAAGTAGGAGATCTAGTCCTAAGAAAGTTAGCCGCCGCCAACAAAGGGAACATTCATGGTAAATTGACGGCTAACTGGGAAGGTCCCTACAAAGTTGTTGAAGAAATGAGGCCGGGTACATACCGGCTGACAGACATGGAGGGTGTGCCTTTGATGAGCCATTGGAACACTGACAATCTCAGGAAATACTTTGTATAGCGGCGGAGGTGTCCAAGACAACTGTTGGCACCCCGACGCGTGTTTATATCTAATAAAGAATCATCCAAGTTTTCCATCAAAGTGTTTATCCCCTCCGTAGTCATATCGAGGTGGACGCCACGGCCCAAGCCGGGCAGTCACCCCAAGAAGTAGACACCACGACAGTCACTACCAGCGCAGTTGATACTCGCGAGAGCGACCAACATGCCTTAGGAACGTATAAGTACAGTTGAGACGCAATTCTAGCCGCCTCGGCCAACCGAAGGCCTGGCAGAGGAAGCGATCAATATGTCTACAGATACGAACGCTGTCACGCCGTAACCTCTAGCCGCCTCGGCCAACCGAAGGCCTGGCAGAGGACACAACGGTCGATACGCTAACATGTTCACAGCGGCGGTTGGGAAGCGCAATTCCGACGCCTCGGCTAGACCGAGAGTGAAAGAGGAAGCGACCAACATGCCAACATGTTTTAAAAGACGTTAAACACAGTTGAGTTATGCATTCTAACTGCCTCGGCCAGGCCGAAGGTAAAAACGAAAAAGCGCTCAATTAATAACGCAGGAAGACAAGGGAAGAATTGTGATCAAAGCCCCGGCTAAAGCCGAAGGCCAATAAACAAGCTTTATTAAAAAAAGATTACAAGCAAGGAGAATACAGACGACGGCCGTCCCCATAGGGATAAGCCAAAACACAACCTACCAAAGTTTTACAAAATACAAGGAAAAGAAAAGCAAAAGGTTACAGACATATCATTTGAAGCGCCAAAAGATGGCAGGGAGGAAAGGCTTAATAATTGGCCCCCGAACAGCTGAAGCTATCCGAGATGCCGGGTGAGCCTGGTGACGACCGCCCGTCTCCCTATACCTGTTGCTGCTTGCCATCGGCAACGTTAGCAGCATCATCCTTGGTGGGCGACCCAGAAGCTTTTTTGGCAGCCTCAGCCTCAGCTTTCTTGGCAGCCTCAGCCTCAGCAGCCTCAGCTGCCTTCATCCTCTCGGCTTCCTCCTTGGCCGCCTTAGCCTTCTCAGCAAGGGCTGCTTTCTCCGCGGCCACCTCCTCCTCCTTCTTCACCCTTGCCTCCTCCGCGGCCTTCTCTTTAGCTTCGAGCTTGTCATCAAGCAGCTCGTCAAATTTGTCCCACGGAAAGGAGCCATCCAGAGGAAAGAGCTCCCCAATCACTTCCCTGGCAGCTTCTTCGGCCAGTCCCGTGTGGGCGCACATGTTAGGAAGAATCTCGCGTTGGAGCGTCTCAATGTCCTCCTCCCTCTGGGCGATGATAGCATCCTTATTCCGGACCACCTTCCCCTGGGCCTGAAACCTGGACCTCCATTCCTCCCTCTGCTTAGCATTAAAGTCGGCGACTTTCTGAAGGTGGTCACGCCCCTCCAGCAGCTTAGCAGCTTCAGCCGCCGCAGCCTCAGCCTTGGCTCACTCAGCGAGGACTGCATTTTCAGCGTCCTCCCTAAGTTTTCTCTCAGCACGGACTGCCTCTTCGGCCTCAGCCTTGGCCCTCTCAGCCTCCTTGTTCGCTGCGTCGAGTTCAAGCCTGAGCCGCTCGAGCTGTGGGGCAGCTTCAGCAATGGCCTTCTCTTGCTCCACAATAAGAGCACCGGCCGTATCAGCCCACTTCGACAGCAACCTGGCCAAACTTAGGCCCTCCGACTTAATCTGTAAGGGGGTAGGCTTCGGGAAGGAGGTGACAACGGTGGCATCTTGACCACTTGCCTGCGCAGTTTTCTTCTCAGCACGTCGTTCAAAAGCGTGCCCGGTAGACGACGGCGGTTGATCTACAAAAAATTCAATTAAAGTATCCGTGTCAACATACATGGACATACCAGAGAGCCTGTCATCAGGAACGCCTAATGAACCGGCTAAGTCTGAGCCACAGGATAGATATGTACCATGCTTGGCCTTCTTGGTCGGAGGTCGCATTTCTTCGCCGGCAGAAGTAGCAGCAGTAGCAGCAGAGGCGTCAGCGGCAGCGGTAGGCTCTTTCCTCTTGCGGAAGAGAGGAGTTTCCACTGCCAAGGTGACCACCTCCTCGGCGGTAATATCAACGACCTCCACCGTCTCCTTTTCGACTGAAGGGAGTGGAGGTGGAACTGATGTCGACGCCGTCGCCGCCGAAGACTTTGTTTTCCGCGTTCGGCGCGGCATGTTACCAGCAACCTTTGCCTGGGCCGCCGCCACATTTAAGCCCTTCAGTTGCTGATCCATGAGATCATTCGGCGGCGTTCTGCGATCACGAGCCTGAGCCTTAGGATGAACATCAACAACTGACTTGTCCTTGGCAAGCCCCATTCTCCTAAGAATATCCTCTGACAGGTCCGGGCCAAAATGGTCTGCAAAAGGAAACGAAGCAAGAGTTAAGTGAAAGAAATAAATCAAAATTCAAAAAACAGAAACATTGAGAGCAGAGATGGGCCTGACACCGACCCCACTCACCCTGTGCTAGGGCCGGTATGAGGCCGACGTGGCAGAGCGGCGCATCCTGGAGAATGATCTGCGTCGGAGGGATCCATCCCTTCGGCAATCCATTATTCCCCACCTCAAACAGCCTCATCGCCAGCTTCTCATCCGCATTAAGAGGGACCTTGCTGGCGTCCATCTTAAGCTTACTCCGGGTGACCCATTTATCATGCTCCGCCTTACTCTCGCACCGCAAATTGACTTGGTGCTGGAAGGACCGGGGCAGGGGATAGTCATCCGGAACCTCAACGTACACCCACCGATCTTTCCAGTCCTTGCAGGAAGAAAGCTTATCAACGGAGACGTAACCCGGCTCCATTTGCACGCTGTACCATCCGACGCGACCAGGAAACGACGGCCGAAGGTGGTGAAGCCGACAGAATAAATTAACCGTTGGCACCTCCCCCTTGAAGAGACTAAGCCAGACAAAGCCGACTATGGTCCTAATAGCCAACGGGTGCAGTTGGGCCACGGCGACGTTCATGGCTCTAATGATGGCCATAACGTATTCATTCAGCGGAAACCGGAGCCCTTACTCCAGGTGCCAGATGTATACGCCGGTGCAACCCGGGGGAGGGCAACAGACGGCCTGACCCTCCTCAGGGATAACAATTTTGTATCCCCTGCCGAAGTAGAAATGGCCCTCGAAAAGTGTTTCGCCGGAACAACTGGCGAACTTATGGGCCAAGCACGGTCAGAGCAGACCTTACAGGCGTCGTCGTGATCCATGATGTACTGCCTCCCCTCATTAGGACGAGCCCTTTCAGCATCATCATCGTCATCATCAACATCATCATCATCCTCCCAATCCTCCAAAGCTTTTGGATCAACTTCGGGAGAAGGAGACCTAGGGCCCCCAGACCTTATCGGGATGGCGTCTAGTATCTCCTCCTCATCAAGACGCGACGGGGAACCCCCGGCGCACGGTTACTAGGACCGGCATCAGCAGAAGACATGATTCACAACGAAAACTTAACAATGAAAAAGTTAAAAATTTGTTTGTTTACCTTGAAGAAAAGTGCTACGCCGGAGTAACGATTATGAAAGCTAGAGAGAAGTTTCGTCAAAGAGGGCTAGAAAGAAGAAAATTTTTGAGAAAATGAATTTGGAAGGCCAAAATTCAGGGGCTAACTCTCCCATTTATAGGGCAAAGCCCACTCAATCCGACCAATCAGGGCAAAGCCCATGAAGCGTCAACCAATCAGCAACGAGACACATGTCAAGCATGCAGCCATGGAAGGTCAATCGACAAACAGTTACAAAACTTCTTCAACACGCTCCTTGACAGAATGCCAATCGACGTATCTTCCTCAACATGCTCCTTGGTATCTACTTGCCCAACGGCCCGCTGATTCAACCAAGCTTGGCAGCACCGGCTGGAGGCAATCAAAAGCACGCGGCACTCACAACCTCGGTCTCGGCCAGCGCCACTTTCTTTTCCACATCTGATGTCCATCACACATCCATGTGGAGGGGGGATATGATACGGTACGGCCTAAGCAGAACCAAGCCGAGGTAGAAGAAGCCGGGGCAGAAATTTTTTCAAACTTGCGCAGAATACGCTCAACACTCATCGAAGGTCCATACCACGGCATAGACTACGCTGGGGGCAAATTGATGGGGCATATTCTGCACCCGCTGACCGAGTCAACACATTGAGCAAGGTCAAAGGTATCCACAAGCAAGTCAACGACTTAGACAGCCTAACCGACGCAGCCCGTCGGCCTGTCACTTGGGCCTCGGCTGGGACAACTAGCCAGCCGGGGCACATATCCGCGTACTCATATCCAAGAACCCTTGGCGGCGAGTCAACAAGGCCCGCCAGCCTGACACGGGTCCCTCGGCCGAGGGTAGATCAGTCTTTCCACCTGCTAGCCACTTGGCCACTTGGCCACTACGTGACAAAAGGTGAAAGTCTATAAATACTCCTCAACCCTCATTGAGGAAAGGATCCGAAAAATAACCTAAACACCTCATAATCTGGTAATATCTTCCTTATCTCTCTACAATATACACTTCGCCAAGTAACATATGACTTAATCCTTTTAAGTTTACTGACTTGAGCGTCGGAGTGAGTTCGCTCGGTGCAAAGCCGAGCCCTCAGTTTGTTCATTATTTCAGGAGACCGAAAGGAGGATTCAATCAAAGACGTCATTCTACAAGCACGGGTGGTAACAAATAACTGCTCTGGAATTACACCTGGAACAGTAATGACATTGCTACGCATCATTATAAAATGAATGAGTTAGAGATTAAAATCTCTTTCCATAAGTTTAAGATTAAAACCTTTTCAAAATAGGTATTTTGAAAAGATATGTTGGGAACATATATGGTTTTATCTTAATAACTTGGCAAAGCAAAATTGATTTCAATTCTTGAAATGTTTCGATTGAGTAAGTTAATTACGAAACATGTAGAATTGAGTGGGAGTTTGAAATTATCATGTGAAGTCATGAAATTTAGTGGAAGCAATCATCTTGTAAAAATTTATAACTCATTACTCATTGAGAATGACGAGCTAGTACTGTCTTTCACAAAGAAGTATTTGGTTTTTTCAATACTGGATGAAAATGGACTAAGATGAATCCAATCACGACGTGGGATGTTGGATAGGCATTGAGATATGCACATCAAATCAACAAGGAATGTAGGTTATTCATATAGATGAAAATGGAATTACCATAAGTAGTCACGGTCATTCATTGAACCTAAGAATGGTTTATTACATGATTAAAGATTTCTAATGTTTCCGCCATTAGAATAATCATGCACATGTCCAATAATGAATCATATGCTTAAGAACATGATGAATCATTGGTAAGCCATATAAGAATCGTCATGAATTCTCGAGGAGAACTAATGAGCTATTCTAGTGTTTGAAAGAACACTTTGTTATGTGACAAGAAGTTGCACATATAGAAGTTTCAAAAACGCGTAAGGATTTATGAAAATCCTAAGCTATTTAAGCTAAAAGGAGAAATAAGAAGTTTGAAAAGATACTTGGTTATAGTAAGAAGTTACTCAAAACTAGTACTTTCAAATTTGCTAGGACTTATGAGAAGTGCTAGGCCAATCATCTTGACAATTGTTGCAAGATCCTACAAAACATATATCTGGTACATTATGAGTTGGAAGAACACTTGACTAGTGCAAGTTATATCGTCCACCATAATTCGTTTGTTATGTGATAAACAACAAGAAAGTTCTCTCAATGTAAAGAACCTAAAACTAGTTTGGGAAACTGGATATGTACTTGGTGAGATTCATGCTATGTAAGACAAACATGAAAATAAAGGAAAATGCAATTCAAGAGTTTGAACACATGGACACATGGTGTGTTAAACTCATATTGCAAATGACTAGTGTTTACACACTTACAATATACATCACAAGGTGATAATATGGTATTGACTACCCGAATGTGATGTCCACATTTGTCGTTTGAGTTATTATTAACTCACCTTATACCTTGTTACATCCAAACGGGTTGTAGAGACAATTGAACTCCGTTAAAGTGAACACGGATTAGCATTGTATTCGCCCATAGTCACTTACATGAGGTGACGTCTCGAAGTGACTAGAGTGTGATGCGATTGATGGAAAGTTCAAGTGCCATGGAGTCATGTGAGATGACTAGTCGATCACATAGGCAGACTGTTAGGAACACTTTGTCGGGCTAATGACTGCTTATAGAGTTCTGGCAAATTTATATAGCCTGGTCGTGGCAAGAGCTACTATAGTATTCTAATGAGTCGATTCTTTTGACTAAAAACTGTTCGCCTAAGGTGGCACAGTTTCAGATTAAATTTGATTTACGTTACTACGACCTTCGTAAATGGGGTCAAATGGGCATATTTTGGGTTATGATGGCTGTGGCTAATCGAAGGGAATAAGTGCGATAGGAATTGTCCACCCCTTGTCAGGGTTAAAACAATATCTCAGGGCCACTCGAGGAGTAATGAACTGGAAATGCGTGGCCACGCTCGGAAGGTATCTATGGTAGATAATTCCGGTCAATCAGTTATTCTCCAGATCTAGGAAACCACTCTCGATATGATCACTTGCAAGTACGACCCGAAAGACACCTTGCATTGAGTGGGAGATAGTAATAGGACAAGAGAATTGGTGACGCACACTTGTCGAGGACAAGTGGGAGATTGTTGGAATAAGTGTCCTCCGACAATAATGCAATCACAACTGTCGATCATAATGATCACATGTTTAAATCTCATTTTTAAGACTACATGAGGGATGTAATATTTTACAGTCAACTGCTCCACACATATCGGTAATGATTGGCTGACTAGAGTTTGACATTACTGTCATGCGACGGTGGTGATCAGTTGATCCCCTTAGGTTATACCTATAGGGAAATACTCTTAATTGATTATTTAATTAATCGTATACCGATACGAGTTAATTAAATTGCTTAAAATTGACGGATGATTTGTGAGTAAGATTAACGTGTCTTATTATAATTCGATTAAATTAGATACAGTCTAAGTAATCGAATTGTTTTATTACTTAGATAAAATTATTGTTTACGAAATAATTGAAATTGAAATTGAATGAATAATTTATTATAAATACAAGACGTTGTAATTTATAATTTGATAAACCGTTTTGGTACAAGTAATTACGAATTACTAGTCGATTTTGTATATGACATATTTTATGAGTATGTTGATTTTTAATATGTTAAAAATACATTACAATTTCACATGTCAAGTTACATGTCACATATGTCACAATTGACAAATGACAAAATAAAATGGACCTTCCATTTTATGTTAAGTGTGCCGAAAATGGGGAGGGTTAGGGTTTAATATTGTGTTAATTATTTTAAATGAGAAAACACAATGATTACCCATACTCTTAGCCTTGCATGCCTAGTTTGTCTTGGGTAGAAAAACAAGCTCATGCATTGGCCACCTTTCCCCCCTCCCCACCGGTTTTCTAGAGGTAAAAAGTCAAAGGTTTTTCTCTCTATCATTCACTACTTCACTCAATAATTTTCTAGTGTTAGAAAAACATTATTCTCTCTACAATTTGTGGAAAAACTTAGAGAAATAAAAACTCATAAAACATTCCTCTCTTGACTGAAAATACAAGAGAACAAATCTATATTTTGTGTCCATATTTTAAGTAAGATTAGTATTATTACTAGTTCATAATAATATTAGTTGTTAAGGGTGTTCCTTGGGTATATGCTTTTGGGAGAGGTTCTAATTTGAACCTTTGTTCATCCATTGTTAGAAAGCGCAAGAACTAACAAGTAGGAGATCTTGTTGGTGCCCAAAATCCGAAACACCAATGTAAGAAGTGACGATTTCTTCTCTACTTTGTTTTATGCTTGCATGCATAAGATATTGTATTTATTTTATGACCAAATAAATTAATTCATATATGAATATGTAAACTTATGAGATTATTGAATCCTAACAGTAACATCCGAGCGTTCAGCCTAAATACGTTAGACGTTGCCATCAAATACTTGCGCCTTAAACTCCAGTTCATATTTAGCCCAAATTTCCCGCACCTTTTATGCCTATGCCATCGGGGAACCCCTGGAACACGACCACGATGTTCAGCCTTGCCAAGCGCCTTAGCGAGTTTATCTTCTCGTCCCTTGGGAACAAATACACCCCCCTTCACGTCTTTGTTTAGTGCTTCCTACAACGATTCAGATAAAAAAAATAGTTAGTGTATAAAATTTGCTACACATTTATTAGTTTCAACATATACCTACCACTAACACCAGTTGGACTTGGCGAATAATTTGTCAAGTAAGAGAAATAATGAATGATGGGTTCACTGCTGGTGCTGGTGCTGGTGCTGGTGGCTGGACTGGAAATTATACTATTTCAGCTGCTATAAATGGTTACAAGGAGAGCAACCTAAAGTATCTACCCTTTGATCTGGAATATAACATAAACATACCCAAACATGCATTCTTTGGCTGGATGGCAATGCAAGGCAAATTACAGACCAAGGACAGGATGCTTGATTTTTGCAGAACTTCTGATGGTCTATGTGAATTATGCCAGGATCAAAAGGAGGATCATGCTCATCTCTTATTCAAATGTGGGTATAGTGTTAGATGCTGGGCTTTATTGAGAGGATGGCTGGGTGTTCAGTTTCCTACAATTTTCAATTCCACTTCCTTAACATAGTCGTTCATATCTCCATTCCCAGACTTGTGAGCCCTTAGCCAAGTTAAATATCGATCAACTTTCTCCAAAGGTCATCCCTCTGCGGCAAAGTCTGCTTTCTAAAAAAAAGCATTTAACTTAAGTTGGCAAAAATATCAAATAAGTGTGAATGCAGAACTTAAACAAGTAAAGATAACTTACAACTTTCTTCTCAATTCCTCGATATCCTCCTGGAGAACCATGGTATTGTGCTTTCCTTTGAACCGCATTCTTCTTGTTTTTCTCACTAATGGCCTATTTTTCATCCCAAAATATCGTTTTACATTGTATAATTTTCGATTTGCAGCTACAAAAACAGTGACTTACATCACAAAAAATGTCTGACAACAAAGAACCATGTAATTATAGCCTCTAAACATCAGCTCGTAAATGTTGCTTGTAATATTTTGTTTGCATTGCTTAAGTTTGACAAATGAAATTATGCCATTGTCTTTTTGCTGGGTGATACGAGTATATGCTCGAAAATGTTGTTAGTTAGGTTCTTTAGCAATTGACAAGTAGTGACTAACTTGGGGTTATCCTATCAAACAGGAAGACTGCAAAACCATAGTCAGGACTTAGAAGATATTTGCTTCAAATTTTAACAGCTGATCAAGTAGAGGAACACCATAATCAGGACTCAAGAGATATATATGATGATTACTACAGCATGCTATTACTTTATTTGGCAAGAAAGAAACAATTACAGGCACAACCTTATACTCAAAAGACCTGAAGCAGTTGTGCAGGATATCAGGAGGCTGACTATTGCTAGAATTAAGCTCAAAATTAGATGTCCTATTGATGCAGTTACAGAATGGAGGTTAAGTAGGCATGGGTTCTGATATGCATGTATATCGAGCTTGATGCTGAACAAAATTTTGATGTAATTAGTCTTGTCCATATGGTTTAATAATACTACTTACACTTCTTTTATCTAACTATGGAGTATAAGCTAACAAGGTTAAAAATAATGAAGGCCCATATGAGAATACTCCAAATAACACTGCAATTTGTTGTTGGATTCTTGTCGTAGATTATATAGAATAAAATGTAAATTTGAAAAAATAACATGATAAAATTTTGGGAAATCGAAAGTATAACCAAAGATAAGAAAAATGCTATATACAGTTTAGAACTAATATTGCAGATGCACCGATACGATATAAAAAAGACTTGTACATACTCATAAATCGAGTAGCCAGCGAATAATGAAATTCATGTATAACGTAAGGAAAATATAATGCTCCCAAAAATGGACTTACAAAAAAAAGATGTAAAGGACTTAAGTGGAAGAAAACTTGTACTTAAAAATGGAAGGTTTATTTTTTACGACTTGGAATAGTGGGAAGAGAAAAAATGATATAATTAGAGAGTTTTTGAGCAGAATCAACCTTAAGAGACCCTAGTAATTACTCGTAGGAATTCAGCAACGGCTGAAAGAGCATGAATTATTTTTTGGGCAGAATCAATCTAAATAAGCAAACAAGTTACATTGAATAAGAACAAGCAACAGATGACAATTACATATCTGCTTACTTTCGGTTGTTCAGGCGCAAAAGCAATGTAGAAAGGTAGAATGTGATTCCCTCTCCCACAACTACTCTCTTGCTTTTAGTACAAGACGGCAAACAAACTTACCAAAAGTCATATAGTAAGATGAATGCAACACATAAGAGAAATTTACGTTACAATATGAAATTCAGTTGATGCCTCTATCAGCCAAAAAAGAAACTACAATCTAAAATTCAACTCAAAAAGAGAGTTATCATATGGCATGCAAGAGGATTCAACTATTCATTTAGAAGTTGACAGTATAAGACAAGTATACAAAAATTGTATACCAGTGGAATAGTCGTAAAATTAGGAAGTTGACAGCTTGAGACAAGTATACATAAAGAGAATTATCATATGGGGTACCAATGTACCATGGACTACATCATAAGAAACGATTTTAGACTTGGGGAACAGGTACAGAATGAGTGCATTGAAACAAGATCATCGACGATAACAGCTTTGAACCGTCTAGAGATGTTGATTCTTATTAACAGAACCCACTCATCATCTTCACTATAGTTATTATACTTCAAAACTGAAATTCGACCTGCTGCACTCAATTGAGATAGATAAAGACACCCTCCACATCCCCCTAATCTTTATTGAAACCTTGTTTGGCTTTTCCTGGTAACTCAAGACTACAGGCCAAATTATTGCTCATTCCAAGTTTTACGACTATTCCACGGTCCTTAGCATATGGGATGTAAGAGAGTTCAACAAGTCATTATGAAGTCATTATGAAGTTGACAGTGTGAAATACAAAGTAAACGGAATATCTGTTAAATACAGATCAACCCAAAATAACAAAAGAAGTCAAGTTTTTCAGTGTAAACAAGAACTAATCATCATAGGGTTTACTGGGTTTGCGATAATTTTGCTCAATGAGACTACCTACAAAGTCAACAGTAGACGTTCCCAGATTATATTGAAATAATCTAACAATTTTCCATTATAAGGGTCGGTCTCATGATAATGTTACTATTAAACCGTCTTACGAAAGAGCGAGCAATAAGAAAGCTTGATAAATTCAGCAAGATCAACAATTATGCACATAAGCATGAGCAGATTAAGGGGATTGGGGATAGCAATATGTACGAAAAAAGGGAGCAGATTAAATGAAAAATATGATATGCAAAATTGATTTGATTGTTCAATTATGGTGTTAATGAAATCAATTTGTATTAAACGATATATAAGCAAAAAAATAAACTTTGTATTAAGGGATGACACACACAGACCTCGGTATGGAGATGACACAAGGCGGTGATCGGTGGTGTTGCGTTAGGGCAATGATTAGGGATGTCAATGGGGCGGGGTGGGTGCGGAGGAGGGGTAGCCCGCACCCGCATCCGCGAACTATAATGCGTACCCACACTCGCCCCGCGACCCGCTGTGAGTTGAACTTTTCAAACCCGTCCCCGCCCTGCGGGGACCCGGTTACCCGCCAAATTACCTATCTCCTCACAAAACAATTTTTAAAAATATAAATATTGAATCTAAAACATACTAGTCTCGTACTCTCGTACATCTTATACAAATAATTTTCCGTAAAATAGCCTAATATTTAATTAACTAGTACACAAGTTTTTCAACCACGAAATAGTTTGAGGATTAAAGTTTCTTTTTTTGGGGGGATTTAGGTTGTTGGGTATTTGGGTGTGTAAGAACTAAGAAGTAGATGGAATTTGTCTAGGTTTATGAAAAAAATGGTTTAAGCTTTTTATCTAAGTTATAAATTTTATTTTATATAGTACAAATTTGTCAAGGTTTATGAGTAAGGCGGGTATAAGCGGAGCGGGGACATACGAGGCAGGGCGGTGTGGGGCGGGGTGGGTCTCACGTGATACCCACGCCCGCCTCACGACCCGCGACGAATGACACTTTTGAAACCCATCCCCGCCCCACGACCCGTCAAATCATTACCCGCACCCACCCCAAGTGGGGCAGGTGTGGGGCGAGACCCGCCAAAACCCGCCCCACTAACATCCCTAGAAATGATGAAGGAGAAAGTGTGGTGGTGGTTTGCCAGGCGCGGCGATGTTGGTAGCGTCAGGCGGTGATAATGGTTATCCTATTAGAACACTAGAAATATAGAACGGAGAATAAGAGGGGAAGGCAAACGGCTGACAATGGAGTAGACTAGTTTTTGAACCCGTGCAGAAAATGGAAAGTATTATTAAAAGGAACAACTTACATATTTTTTAGATTTAGTAAATTATTAAATTTTAGAAAATTTCAATTTGTCTACTACCCATACACTTTTGATACTATGATTTTTTTATTCGAAATACTATGATTTTTTTTCTCGACTTTTGGTAAGTTATTGGCAAGTAGTCGAAGTAGGCGGCTGAGCTAACTTAGACTTATCAAAATTGAGCTGATCCGAATAACCCTACCCGACACCCAAATTCAGGACCAAAGCTTGATCT
The DNA here is from genome assembly GCF_048544455.1 of Silene latifolia. Lineage (NCBI taxonomy): Eukaryota > Viridiplantae > Streptophyta > Magnoliopsida > Caryophyllales > Caryophyllaceae > Silene > Silene latifolia. The sequence goes on from NC_133535.1 coordinate 109,499,047, forward strand.
GAACCCAAATTGTGTAAAACAATGGATAAGTAACTCCTTATATGAAACCCCCTTTATCCCACTCATTTGTTTGCTTATTCCATTTTGGGTTGTCTCAATCAATTGTGCCTTTATATTTTAGGAATGCCTTTCATAAGCAATTTGATACTCCACACTCAATTTGATTAACTTGTTATTTAATAATTGACCCCCTCCTCTTTTCTTGGCATTTGTATCCAAACCAAAGGCAAACGAATGATCGGGACGAAAGGACTCAAGGGAGTATCAAACTTCATAATTTATTTACCCAATTGTTATTACTCAAACTGAAACTATTGCAATGCGACACATGTTATTTTCCTACCCCGTTGACGTATCAATGTTTACGTTCTCATAAGCATTTAAGTAAAGATGTATAAAATGGTTTTCCTACCCCGTTGGCATATCAATGTTTACGTTCTAAATTCTAATGCCCCGTCTTAAACTTAAAATGGATCAAATAAAATACATAGGACAAAGCATAATATCTAGGGATTAATAATAAGCTTGTCCGATCCATCCAAGTACGGTGTTATTTAACCCGGTCTTAAGAAATACCAACTATGCATTTATAATGTGAAGTATCAAAATGGTGGTAAATACAACTATAACCGTTGTGAATTTCTACATCATTGGTTAGTGTTGTATTGTCACTTGTGTAAAATTATATGGTAGATATATATTTTTAAATCAACCTTAATTAGAGTAACTGCAAGTTAAAAGAAGTATTGGGAAGAGTAGATTAGAGCACAAAAAAAGATGAATCAAAGGATGATTTATTTAACATATCAATTTAGACGAATCCAATATTAACCTCTATCTAACTCGTCTCCAATAAATTGTTCAATCAATTTGTGTTAGTTACATTTCTTGAAAGATACTCTCTTCGTCCAATTCATTTATTTATGTACCTTTGATTAAAAGACCTTTCACAAAGAATATCAAAGATAAACAAACGATTTTGACGCAGGGAGTAATATGGAGTACTCCAGTCCAATCTACTCATTGGAATATTAATTGGAAAGGAGCCCTTTTTGACGTTAATCATAATCGAAATTATTTTGAATGAATTTGGCCAAATTAATATGCTAATTTTCTAATTAGAATATTAATTGGAATGAAATCCCTTTTTTTCTTAATTTTGTGGGAGATGCTGTTGTTTGAAGTTAATGAGGATAGTATTCAAATTACACCTACCAAATTTAACGCAAATCACACTATTGTTATTTGAGGTAAATTTATAATTCTTAACAATTAACAGTTTGATAAATAAAATATATAATTATGATAATATATGGTAATAATATATTAATATATAGTCTTTCACCTGGTTATGACACGTGACATTCAATACGAAGTATACATCAAGATGTCCTACTATAAAAGAACATTTGGAGTTGCTTATGGTAAAAGAGTAACATTGATGTAAGATAACAATAACATTAGTATAAATTAACAATTCAACATAGATAACATCTTCCCTATTATCTTATTCTATCTAATATTCTATAATATTTGAATTATAAATATAAAACTATAAAAATGGAAGAAGCAAAAAACGCAACTAAATAAAACAATCAATGGCTCCCAACAGTTATCAAGTTCCTTGTTGGGTCTAATGCACTTTTGCAAATTGAAAATGAACAATATGATAAACAAAAAGAAAATGACATAATTCTAATTTTTGTTCCTTAAATGAAATTTACCTAAATGAAGGTAACAAATTTATTCGCCTAATATTGCGATATGAAGTGTAGATTAGACAGAATCTCAACAAATCACGATTTAATTCCAAATTTAATTTAATAATGATAATTTCTCCTATGATCACGTTAATTCCTCTAATAAGCTCTCCCTATGGAAATAATATCATATCAAATATTGATGTGTTTAAGAACAATCAATAATTATCATTCTATTTTAGGATTTTGTACGTGATTTTGCATGTATTATTAATTTTTTTAATAGTCTTAGGATTTCAGCAAATAACACGTGGCGTAGGACTAGATGTTGACACGTGTCGATCAAAGGAGTTGCTGGTTTAAGCTTTAATATAATATATGATAGTGGGAATATGAACTTTCATTAGCATTTATCACTATTAAAAAATAATAGGACGGTTCAAGTAAATAACCGTCTTCTATATTAATAAGAGGACGGTTTTATTGACCAATCGTACTTGTTACTTTTACAACGAGGACGGGTATTTTTATTAACCGTCCTATGCATGTGATCACTAATAGCGCAAAAATTAATTGGCTGAGTTAAGACGGTTTCCTTCTCAATCGTACTCTAAGAGGCGTCCTCTTAGCCCAAAATTGTAGTAGTGTAAAAGACAACCTAATCCAAGACAACAAGGATAAGGTTACAACAAATATCAAGAGAGATTAGTTCTATTATGTGATTTGCATCGGAATTGTACGTAATTTGGATCATCTCTATTATTTTCTCTCTTTATTACCTCTCAACAGTTTAAATATTATTCAAAAACAATCTAACAATGACAGCGGTATTTAAAATATCATTCCTACTTTATCAAGCTTTCATTTCTCATATTTGCTTTATTTATCCTTCTCTCCACTATCTATCTCAACACTTTTTTTCAAATAATACTTCCATTTCTTATCCGCAGACGTACTATTTTAGAGTTTTTTTTTTATTATAAAAGTGTAAATATAACAGTCTTAATACTATGAAAAGAAGGAACATATACATCGAATATTATGGAAAAAAAGGAACTTATGTTAGTTTTTCTGAGCTTTATAAAGTTTAAAAGTCTATTAACCAGAAATAGTTACTATAAATTGAACTTAGTTAAACATTTTATCCCATCAGATTATCAATCTACATAGTATAAAAATTGAGTTTTTTAGAGAATTTTCATTGGTTCCTTCTTTTTAGGGATTGAAACTCTTTTAAATAACCCCACATTCTTTAGAGAATTAATTACTCTCTCTCCTTTACTCAAATATCAGTATACCACGCATTTTAAAAAATTCATAATTTATACGTATGTTCTTATGTTAAAACATAAAAAATACCCAATAAGCAATATACATAAAAAAAGAAGAGAAAATCTACCTCTTTTCATAATCCAAATTTTTATACAAATGATTTTCGAGATTATTGAGTAATTATTATTTACAAGTACAATTATGTTAAATTACTCGATAATCAATATACATAAAAAAGGAAGGAAATCTGCATTTTTTTTATAATCAAAATTTTTATACAAATGATTTTTTCGAGATTATTGAGTAATTATTATTTACAAGTACAATTTTAATTATATTATATTTTGAAATTGAAATTTTGGCCTCTAAGAAGGGTTAGACATTTTATGAAAAAAAATGACCTTTTAAATAAATCAATGAGGATAATTTAGATTCTTAATAAATGCAGAAAAATAGCCGGATCTAATTTTGAAAAATTGTATTAAATAACTTCATAGTAGCGGAAAAAAATATAAAAAAAAATTCGTATATGAATATTTTTTTTCTTAAAATACTATAATGTTTTTGATAATTTGAAAAAAAAAATAAATGATGGAGATAAGAACACAAACAAAAATTATTTAAAAATCACATACATGACATAGATCAATTATGGGCTCACAACAAGCAACTGCATGTTGATCGAAGCAACAAATCGACAAGAAAATCGTGGACGAAAATTATTGATTAAACATCAATGAGAGTGGTGAGTGATATGAGGGATGTGGTGTAACGCCCCTAAAAAGCAGACAGACAGCTCAAAATAGCTCTTTTTATTAATAATAATGGCAGCGGAATTACAAGGGCGTCACCGCCGTATTTCCCATCCGGAAAATACAAGGCTTTTAAAAGAATTAAAACAAATACAAAGTTAAAGTTAAAAACTAATTATAACTCTATAACATATTCATCCTATTAGGTCATCTGAAATTCCTCACACTTGACCTTCCCCAATAGTTGTACCTGAAAGGAATGAAAGTAACAGAATCAGCCAACTACATGCTGAGTATGACTCCGGTCACCTTCACCGGCCCTACTTACCTGGTTTTAGTACTTTACTCCATTCACATCTCACAAGTATAGAAAATAGGTCATATGAACACAATCAAATAATTATTAAATAGACTTGCACAACCTGTCATTTTAGAATGCAATAACTCACTTTACAATTGTACCGGTCTACCATTACTGAATAGAGAGACATTACGGAGTAGAAACTCCCCTGGGCTAAGCCCTCCTCCATGTACACAGGATCCCAGGTCTAAGACCTGTGTAAACCCCCTGCCACTTTCACCAGTAATAATCAGAATCGTAGTTCACATGAGGTCATGCCCCCTTCCATGTACACAGGATAAATTTGTATTATCATCTCCCTCCCGTAATCGTATCCTGAATGCTACATTTGGCCAATAATATACTATAACAGAAGTATTAACATGACAGTCATATGTTCATACAAAGACGGTTAATATATCATGTGAGTAACATAATGATAATATAACTTGATACGGTCTATAATACTATAGAATAACCACTACATTATTACTTATTTCTACGATAAAGGATCTCAAAATCATACCTTATTTATTCAACGACATAATAGTAAATAAAAGAATAGGCTAGACCTCCACTATTTTTCAGTTCATGTCTCCGTTTTTGATTGTATATATGTATACATGCTTTTCTTATAATAACGAAGGGATGAGAGCTATTTATACTAGCAATAAGGCAGTTTAGGATCGTTAGTTTTCAAGTTGGATTTTACTACATTTTCTTAGCCATTAAGAATGCTAAACAATTGGTTCACTGTTTTTCCAAATACTGGTATCAAGCATTACCCAATTCAAATTTCTGATCACGCTCCCATCGAAATTGATTTGAATTTAGTAACCTCATTTGGAAGTAAACCCTTTAAGCTTGACGCTTGGGTTTTGGATCATGCGGAGTGTGTGGAACGGATCCGGGTAGATTGGAAAAAAATTGATCAAGGATCTCCGGCTTTTCAAGTTAGTAGGAAATTATCTAGGATCCGAACGAGTGTTAAGAGATGGACGCTTGATAAAAGGGCAGAGTGGAGAATGCAATGGGATGATTTTGATCAAAGATTGGAGCAGGGTATGTTGTTGGTCATTACGGGAGGTGGGGATGAGGAGTACTCAAAGGTTAATGAAGAGGTAACGGAGTTTGCGCGGGCATCAGCGAGTTTTTGGAAACAACGGGCCAAGCTTAAATGGATGGTGGATGGGGACACTTGCACAAAGTTTTTCTTCAACTGGGTTAAAGGTCGAGCGGGGAGGAATCATATCCTCGGGATTAGGGATTCGGATGGTATATGGCGGTACGATATGGGGCAGGTTCGTGAAGAATTCCAGAAAGCTTTTATGAATATCTTTTTGCCCTCGACAGATGACGGGGGGTGGAGGGAACATTCCGCTTTTGATAATATTCTTAAGCACCTTGATCGTTCCCTCTCGCAGGATGAGGTGGACCGCATGAAGCGACCTTTTACAGCAAAGGAGGTAAGAACGGCAGTTTTCCAAATGGGTGCTTTGAAAGCACCGGGTCCCGATGGAATACCTGCGATTTTCTATCAAAGGTGTTGGTCTATGATTAAAGGGGAATTTACAAGAGCAGTCCTTTCTATCCTTAACTCGGGGAGGGTGTTGAGGGAGCTAAATAGAACTTTTATTGCGCTTATTCCTAAAAAGGAAAATCCGGAGGGAGTGTCTGATTATCGTCTCATTAGTCTCTGTAATGTGATAATGCGGATTGTGACAAAATGCATCGCAAATCGCTTAGCAAAGGTGATGGCCTCATTAGTTAGTGAAACTCAGAATGCTTTCCTCCCAGGGAGGAGCATTAGTGATAATATTCTGGTGGCTCATGAGGCCATTAATAAAATTTCGATGCATGGTCATGGGAGGCAATCATTGTGTGCTTTCAAAGCTGACATGAGTAAGGCCTATGATAGAGTCCGGTGGGACTTTCTGGAAGCGGTGTTGAAAAGGTATGGCTTTCCAGAACAGCTGATAATGCTTATGATGAACTGTGTTACCTCGGTGAGCTATGAAATCCTGGTAAATGGTGAACCTCTTCCGCAATTCAAACCTAGGTGTGGACTGAGGCAAGGGGATCCGTTATCTCCATACTTGTTTATCCTATGTATGGAGGTGCTCTCCTGTAATATTGTCCATGCTGAGGAAGTAGGGTTGATACATGGAATACAGCTGGTCAGGGGGGTTATACCAATTACACATCTTTTCTTTGCGGATGACTCGGTCTTCTTCTTCAAGGATAAAGGGGATTCAGTGGCCCATCTGGTACAACTCATCAACGATTTTTGTGGAGCTTCGGGCCAAAGACTTAATGTTGATAAATCAGGGATACTCTTCACCAACACTACATTGATCGGGTGCGAAGATTCTAAAAGCCTTTAACATCAAGCAGAATGTTGGCATTGGGAAATACCTTGGGATACCGGCGGAATTTAAAGAATCAAAGAAAGGTATTTTTGATGCCCTGGTTGAGCATGTCACCAAACGTATTTCCTCATGGAACGGGATTTTTCTATCACCAGCAGGGACGTCTTACTCGATTTCATCGGTTCTATCCAATCTCTCAAATTACTTTCTCGGGTCTTCAAAGTGCTTGGTAAGTGTGGCAAAAAAGATTAATTCTATTTTGACACAATTTTGGTGGGCGGGGTGTAAGTTGGGTAATAAGGTCCACTGGTGTAGTAAAAACTTCCTGAGTTTGCCAAAGAGTGCGGGTGGTTTAGGCATCCGAAATGTGCAGTGTCTGAATAAAGCATTGTTGGCAAAACATGGGTGGAGAATCGTTTCTGGCGAGGGGTCTCTGTTTTGCAGGATTTTTAGGCAAAAGATCTTCGGTACCCGGGCCTTTAAGCATGATTTGAACCCGATCAGGGGCTCTGGGAGTTCTTGGGGAGTACGCAGCATTCTCTATGGTCTCACTACTGTTATGGAGCACATCGGGTGGAAGCCGGGGATTGACTCGACCTTAAACGTCTGGACGACAAGATGGGTGGGGGGAGAGAGACCAGAACCTAGGACAATCTGGCTGGATCAGGAAAATACTCACTTGGCTAATCTTCAGGTAAGAAATTTGCTTCACTCTAATGGTTCCTGGAATGAGGAGTTCATTCAGGATTTATTCACGAACGAGTGGGCAACTCGGATTCTTGCCATTCCACGTTGTGAGGTAAGAGCGAGGGATAAGGTGTATTGGCCACACACAACGACAGGCATGTATACGGTGAAGAGTGGCTATGGTCTGATCTTTGAGGACTTTATGGACAAGGCAGGAACAGCTAAGGATCGCAGTAGACTCAACTTTCGAGGTAGGATGTTTTGCCAGAAAGTCCTTTGGAAACTGCCAGTTCCACAGATGTGGAAGGTCCTGTTATGGCGAATCATCACCAATACTTTACCGATTGGATGTGAGTTCGCTAAACGAAAAATAGAGGTGGACGATTCTTGTAGTATGTGTATCGGCGAGTCTAAAAGCATGGAAACCCTGGAGCACCTTTTTAGGGACTGTGGTCTCTCATGTAGAATATGGGCAAGTTCGGATCTAGGCATTCGGGTGGAAGGGGCAAGAGACATCCCTATTTCTGACTGGATTACGGACTGGATCCTCTATTTGCGCAAAAGGGAGGAAGGAATTCATCAGGTCATACAGTTTGTGGCTATCATATGGTGTTTATGGACCATGCGGAACATGCTGAAATTCCAGGATCTGACCCTTAATCCGAATGTGGTCATGAATTTGATATTTAAAGTAGTTCGGGAGAAGGTACACATTCTTTGTAAATCACTGGATTCACCACAACTTCGGGTTAGTGGGTGCACTGATGGGGAGATCTTGACACGGCAGGAGTCTATGGATATTCGAAATGGCCATTCGGTGTGTGTTGTTGGTAATCCGGCGGGATGTGATGTAACACGGGTGAAAGTGGATGCCAGTTGGAATCAGACTATGGAAGCAGCTGTAGGGTGGATTGCTTATGATGAGCTGGGACAGGAGTTAGGAAGAAGACAGGTGCACTTAAGAGCAGAGTCGCCTCTACAAGCGGAAGCTTTGGGAGTACGTGATGTAGTGGAGTGGGCAAAAGCAAGACGCATTCTTCACCTTGACATTTCATCAGATTGTCTACAGCTAATCAGTCAATTGGCAAAGGTTGCTACGGAAAATCACAGGATCGTAGGTGTCCTTCAAGATATTCGGGAGTCTTTTAGTGCTTTTCATTGTTTAGTCTTTAACTTTATTCCAAGGCATCTGAATGGCATTGCGCATAGCCTAGCTCAGCAAGCCATGAAAATGTAAAACCTTTTATTTACAGCTGTCAAAAAAAAAAAAAAGAATGCTAAACAAAATCCTTGCACCCTATGTATTAAGTAACAATCAACCTTATCTAAAACATTGAAAATATCTTTCCTTTTCAAAAAAAAAAAAAAAAAAAAAAAACATTGAAAATATCTTAAAGATAATGTTATTATAATATTATGGTATTATAATAGTGAAATAATATTAATAGTATGTAATGAGTTACTGATTATTATTCACATTGCAGTATTGCACCTAGTAACGGTGACATATTTACGAGTAATAATAAGATTAGCAAACATAACGATCTATTTTTTTCGGGATATTACATGTGGTGATGAGACTGATAAGGGAAATATGCAAATTTTTTAGGATAGTTATGTGTGAGTGATAAAGATGAGAGACGGAGGGGAGAGCATTATGTGGGTTTGTTTCCGTAGGGTTTGTTTTTAGGTGGATATGGGCGTGATTAATAAGCATGAGGTTGGATACCTAGACCCAATAAATTTTGGGTGGGAATGCGACTTAATATTGTTTGGGTCTTAGATTAAATGCGTCTAGGATCATGAATAAATTTTCGGCCTGTAATATATTATGATCCTATAAGATTATTAGGGGGTGTTTGGTTCAAACACTGAAGGTATGAGGTATGGGTTTGGAATAAGCCAAATCCATACCAAGTGTTTGTTTGTCAAATTTGGGGTTTCATATCCATACCTCAAACCCATGAGGTATGGGTTTCTCATACCCAAGGGGGGGGGGGGGTATGAGATTGATACCCATGGATATCAAATTATAATAAACAAAAATGTGAAAATAAATATTTTGACATACTGTAAATGGAACATTTTATATAACTATTTGATTAAATCTTTATTTTCATGATTTTATATGTTAAAATTATTATTTAAAGTATTGAATTTTACATATTTCAATCAAACCCATACCGCATACAATTGAAACAAACACAAAGTATGAGGAATGAAGTTCCAAACCCATACCACCCAGATATGATTCCTGATTCCAAACTCATACCCATGCGCGGAACAAACGCCCCCCTTAGATGTTAGATCCAATAAGACGTTAGGTGAGTTAGCGATTTCAAATATCAAGCCTATATTAACCCGTTTTCAATTTTTGTAACTCTATTACGTCATTTATATTCTCTGTTTGGACTATACCTTTTAACATATTAAATTATATTGATTAGTATTCGTATTTTTAAGTTATATTTTGAGAAATTTGGTTTCCCGTGCAATCTAAAGGTGTAAGTAATACGAAGTAGTAGTGAATAATATGGGTTACCGTGTTATCGTGAGACAGTTTTACCTTTTAATACAGTTTTATTGCCTAAACATACAAATTATTTATTAGTATTAAATGAATAGTTTTCTTACAAATTAAAAAGTACCGTCTCACTTGTATCAAGCCTTCTTATTCTATAATTTGTGAAAGGGGCATGTTTGTCATTTTGTAAAAATTTACCTAATATGAAAATAGATAATGAATGAGTAATATACTTAAAATGAAAATAGATAAGAAACGATCGGGACGGAGGAAGTAATAGTTTCAAACTCATTTTATAGTCGTATGAGCTCTATAATCAGAGAGAATGTCGGCCCAATTGCAATTTGGGCAGATTAAGATTGTTGGTCTCAATAATGTTGTTGTATAATTTATTATAGATGTACAATTATTTTAACAGGTCGAGATCATATATAGTTATTTTTATTCCCGTCCATATAAGATTTTTCTTTGTTCTTTATATCGGTTTATATGTTCTAAAATCATGTTATATTCACTAAATATATCACTTTTTTCAGATTTATTATTTAATCGTGAATTTAAATTTCATTTTATAAAATATACTTATATTTTGCTTGAATATCACATTGTTGTTTATTTTAGAGAAAATTGTTGATTACAGCCTTTTAAAAATCACTTTTTGAAAATTACAGCCGTATAAATTTTTTTTTGAAAATTACATCCAAAATATTACTTTTCTTCTAAAATTGCACCAACTTGAGGTTTTTGGTGAATTTTGATGATGTTTTTATGATGTACCCTTTATTATTTGAGAGCCTACTTACCCAGATTTCTTACCTCTCCTTAACACAAACCAATTAATCACCCCAAACATCATAAAAACATCATCAAAATTGACCGGAAACCTCAAGTTGGTGCAATTTTAGAAGAAAAGTAATATTTTGGATGTAATTTTCAACAAAAATTTTATAAGGCTGTAATTTTCAAAAAGTGATTTTTAAAAGGCTGTAATCAACAATTTTCTCTCTTTATTTTATGATGACAATAAACTAAAATAAATGACAATCATGCTTATTTATATGCTCCAATATTCAAGAATAATGTTTATTATTAATTACGACCCGTACACGGTTTAAAACTAGTTAATTTGTGCATTTATATCCATTTAATTTTCTTATGCCTATACCACATTAAATGATTAAATGATAAACCCTACTCCATAAACAGTTACTACCTTTGTACAAAAAAAAAATGAACTATTACCTCCAAGGCTCCATTACATTTCAACAACTCATTTTTCATTTTGAACAAATCCATTCCAAACTATACATTTTATTTTTAGTAATAAAACGCTCTCACATATAATATTTTATTGTTATATCTTTTTCTTTCTTACCAATTCCATTACAAATACTTACAACTTTTTATTAGTTTTCTTTATCATTGTGCTAAAGGTGAATGGGTTAGTTTGGAATGGATTTGGGTAATATTTTTTTTTTTGGCAGCATGTAAATAAAGGTTCTTATACAACTGGTATTAGACTCATTTGGTCAAATGCACTTATACTACAAATACCATAAGCTAAGACAAAAAAGTAACTACATCGGTTAACAGACATGTCTTGATGGCGTACGACTGACTGATCACGGATTTCAACAACTTCAACCTCAACCTTCTTGGAGGGACGAACCAAGCTGGCCTAATGGTAGACCAAATCTTCATTTATCATAATAGACAAAGTTTCAGATAAATACCTGCAACAAGACCCAAAAGTGTCTCGGTGATTCATCTCCTTGGCTATGATATGCATCATATGGAACCCAACGAGATCCTTGATCCACCGAGAGAGAGAGCAAAGTGCAGTTACGCCACAAGGACGTACAAAGGGGAAGCGGAACACAAACCAGAAAAGTCTGCCCCAAAGAAGAGAAAGTCCTACGCTTTGGGACACCATCACTACGGACAAGAAACTCGTAGCCCATAAAATTAAGTAAGTAAATAACTGGTAAAAAAGAAACCCACTTGAACAGCCACCTGACCAAAACCATCTATGAAGGTCGGGTAGAGATGGGCACAACACAAAACGAATGAAAAGCTACAATCGTTTTTATGAACACGACAACTAAAGTAAACAACCCATAGATAATGGGACAGGACACCCCAATCATCCATGAAGAAGTTGGAAAGATAAACCTGTAAGAGATCATTATTCGGAATAATAAAAGGCACGGTAAATATAATGAGAAAACATTAACAAGAAGCGGAAACCACCGCATCCGACCCACCAACGACACTGCCGAAGACCTCAATTCCACCCTACCTAGCACGCCTCAAGCAGACCGAAAAGAACCTCAGTAGCCATGACCTCACTCCAACCAGAGAAATAGAAAGACTCGACAAGCCATCCACGACACGACACGACAGACCCAACAAACACCAAAACCCGAAACAGACCCCGAGACTCCAAACTCCAAATGAACCACTGATGCCCGTCGTTGTAAGCACCAAAAATAAAATTTATAATTCCTAACTACAACTATAGATAGCGGTAGCAGGGTCGAACCACAGAGAGGCAGATGTAATTATCAGTTGTCTAATTTCAGTCTAAGGTAACGATTATGTGGGGGTTATTTTGAATTATTTTAAAACTAATGGCAAATAAACGAGCTAATAAAAGAAATAAATTAAATCAAATATTAAAAGAGGTACTAAGATGGTCGGTTCACTGTAGTTTCGGCGGCAGCATACTAAGTAGGTCTGAAATAAACACATGAGGCGGGAAAACAAGAGGTCCTATCGGTCCACTCTTAACAAGTAGCATCTTTCGATCTCGCTACGGGTCCCTAATATCACTAGTACTGACTCTCGTCCTGAAAAGTGACTGAAAACCTAAACTTTACCTATCTTTCGATCTCAGCATAGTTTAGTCATTTTAATTGGTGGTCTAACAACTTTCCCTATCTTTCGATCTAATGGGTCGGTCATATACTAAACATTCAACTAGTCGCGTGCACTCGATTCGTCAAATATAGAATTTAAATCAATTAAAATGAAGCAAAACCTCACGTGGCCAGTCGATCGACCGTGGCGCGACTCAGGTCGAACTATTCTACTGCCGCCTAATTCTACAGATCCCCTACATCCTAGCACGAGGTATTTAGCTACTCATGGCTACGATAAGAACAACAATAAAATTGACTAATAAAGCAGAAGAATTCATGATTAAAACGACGAAATAAACAATTATCAATGAACGATAAATTTGGCTTTCGGGAGACTATTCTAGCAATTCCTATACTACGAATGAAATAAACAATGAAACTGAACAGAAGAATACCGAAAAGGAATTGCAGAGAGAGATCCAGAACCGAAAGCGAAAGGAACTTTATTAATGGAAGAACAATAATCTCGAACCCTAATTATGAAAATAGAACTAAAACTAAATTAAAGCTTGATAAAAACTGGATGATCATTCTCGAAACCTAGCATACGTTATATAGAATACAACGTAGTTCTTATTTCCAAAACCTAATATGCATTGGGCTTTCTTTTCCTCGTTCTATATCTTCACGTGAGATTAGCGGCTTCGTCGATCGACCACTGATGCCGGTCGATCGACTGGTCTATGCTGAACAGTAGTGCATGGGAGTCGTGGTATGGTCGATCGACCATAGGTAGCGGTCGATCGACTGCTTTAGCTGATACTTGACTTCTAACTTCTCGTGAATTTGTCTTTCGGGCCTCGAAATGCGCACCAAGCTCATTCCTTGAGTAAATACTTCACGTCAAATGCAATGCAAGATCCTCGGGGACGGATTTAGCTCAATTTCTTCTCATTTCCGCATAAATCTGCAATATTACATAAAAATACGAAAGTAGACGAAATGGGGTAAATAGTGGCATAAAACTACACAATTGAGCTCTGAAATGCGTGTAAAATGAGGTGTAAAACATCATATAAATGACACGCATCAACCACCCCTCCCTCCACAAGACCATCGGCTTACATGCAACAAAACCAACCAAGAGGACGACTTAGACCGACACTAGACAACCAGGAATTGGGACCGATCGGTGGGGGAAGGGGGCGAGGGGAAGGGGAATTACCAAATCGTCCCAAAACAACCACCACATACAAAAGAGCAACACCAAGATGAGTTATACTCATCGACAAGACCAACGAACTCAAGGAAACGGGAACTTACCGGGGGTGGGGAAAAGGGCGAGGAAGAGGGGAGACACCCCCTGGATTGCATGTGAGGCTTTTGATGACAGGACAGGGGGACGGAGGAACAGAACGACCACAGAGTAACGACACGATAAACCATCGCAGCCAGCTGGACGATCGAGATGGAACCAAGATCCGTCAAAAGAAAAAAGGAGTGAGATCAAGCCATAGAGGACGGTAACAGAGGGAAGTCGTGAGCAATCGCCGGAAATAGGTTAAGGAATGACCCAATCTCCGACGATAGGGTAGGGGAAAAAAAGAAGGGAAGTGTGTAGGAAGGAGAGGCGGCGGACCAAATGTAAGGATTAGGGTTTTTTTTGTTTTTTAGGGAGAGGTTTTTTAAGAGAGAGAGTAACTTTTTGGATTGGGATAATATGGAATGGGGAAAAAGCCTCTCCAGTACACCCTTCTCTCCAGTACATTTTAGTACCTTTTAAGGGTTTGTATTTTGTTTTGAGACGATATAACGGTTAATTGCCTTGAAGAGGTGTGGATTAAAGATTTTATATTGTTTTTTTTTAGAGAAATAATGATATTATATTGTTGTATTAGAGGAAATGGAAGTTAATGACGAGAAAAGTACTCGAGATGATCCATTCCTGTATAAAATATGAATAGTATAAAGACTACTTCGTGACATGTAGTAGATAATTTGAAGGCATTATTTATGTGTAATTATGTTAATTAATTAACATAGATGATTAACTAATGAATTTAAGAGTATGTTAATTAATTTTCAAGACATGTAACATTTCTTAATTTCTATAACCGGCCTTTAGATAAAAAGGAAATGTTATTGGTTACATTTCAACCTTTCCGCACGTTGGTTCCTGTTTTTATATACTACCCCGTCTCGGTCAATAGTTATTTAATTTTATTTTATGTATATTAGTCAATAGTTATCCACTCCCTCTGTTCCTGTCCTTTATTGTCCTATTCCATTTTGGGGTGTCTCAGTCAATTGTTGTTCTTTCTATTTTAAGAATGAATTTAATGAGCAATTTGATCATTCTCACTCACTTTGTTCCACTTGTCATTTAGTAATTGACCCCTCCTCTTTTTTTAGGTCTTTGTGCCAAAAATAAAAGGACAACAATTGACTGGAATGGAGGGAGTATTTTCTTTTTTGTTAGATTTTTGTGGAATATCTTCCATGTGTGAGTGAGGTGTATGTTTTGTGTGGCCCAAAATCACTCATGTCAATTTCGTTCTTTGTGGTAAAAGAATTAGTCACACTAAACTTATATCATAAATTCATGAGTACATAAATTCTTATTTCATACGGCAATATCCGTCTGAAGTTGTAAGACGGGTCAAACTCTACCATTTGTCTACTTTTAACCCACATGTTTCCCCCTTTTTTATGCAATTTTGTAAAAGTTGCCTATTATTTTATTAATCAATCATTTCACTGGACAAGATCATTAATGACTATCAAATCCTATCAAAGCTCTTAGAGCAAATACAATGTTAGGTTTTTGCCTCGAGTTTGTCAATAAGAACTTTAGAAATAAAGTTTTTCCCATTGGAGGTAGCATTGAGTTTGTTAAACTAAAAACTTGGTTCTTTTTTAAGAATCAAGTTCTTTGATAGTTTCAAGAAAGTTGAATATTAATTTAGAGATGAAAAAATTAGTAGTGGGTCCTAATTAGGGATGGCAATGGGTAGGGTCTGGGTAGGGTCTGCCTAGACCCGGACCCGACCCGAGATTTTCCCTTTGGACCCGTACCCGACCCAGACCCGCAAGGGTCTAAAATTTGAGGACCCATACCCGGACCCTATGGGTAAGGGTAGGGTCTGGGTCTACCCGCGAGTCCGAGTTTCAGCCACTTTAGTAACAAAATTAACAGCTATGGGGTCTATAATATTAAAAAAAAAAATTATACTACTTTAACATTATGAGTTTATTAATCTGCCGTTAATGGTGGTTGTCGGTCGCCGGCTATTAGAGAGGTGGTTGCCAATCGCGTATTAGTGTTGTGGTGCTGGTTTTCTTGTGTCAGTGGTGGAGTGGTGGTATTGTCAGTGGTTGGGTTTTATCACTTTATGGGATGAGGGAAGATAAAGATACTTTAGTTGGGTTTCTACAGTCTGCCAGTATGAATTCAAAAAGTTGTAATTTTGATTTTTTTTCTTTAATAAAGGGTCTAAGGGTCGGGTATGGGTCTCATAACTTAGACCCGGACCCGGACCCGAAATATTTTCTTAAGACCCATACCCGACCCATACCCATTGGGTCTGAAAAAATGAGACCCATACCCGACCCATTAGGGTCCGTGTAACACCCCCATACTCCAAGTGCCTTACCAGGACCACTCAGGTATAAGGATGTCACCATCTCGGTTACCCGAGGCAATGATATCCATAAGACAATAAAGAAACATATTTAAAAGTAAATAGTTTAAGTGATTACATGATCAAAACCAAAACTAATAAACTGAAATACAACATTCTCAGACGGTCTACTGCTAAAACTATCAAAGCTATAAGACACCGTCTGACACAGCGGAAGATTTCTAACTGCCACGTGATGACTCATCCCAGCTATCCTACGCGTATCCAAGATATACCTGCCAAGCAACTGCTCACCACCCCCGAATGGATCACCACAGTTTTTAAAACATTTAAACGGGGTCAGTACTAATCACACAATTTATATACATATCAACAATCCGATAAACAGACAGCTTAACCGTCACACACACACTCAATCACTAATCCCAACAATCTCAATCACTGACTGTCCACTGGACCAGCCCTGCCAGTGGGGGACCGCAGCCGTACCCACCAAATCCCCGCTCTTCACAATGAGCGAATTCCCTGTCCATTAATGTGCACATCCCCTTCCGTGGCGGGTTCCACGAAGGGCGAAACTAGGGCGTGAAGTCACTCCCGCAAGTGACTCCACTCAGCCGAGAACGCATCTCGAGAACCATAGACAACCAATCACAATCACAATATCCACAACCGTCTGAATCTATCAACAATATACAATCACAATCACAGCCGTCACAATACAATTACTATAACAAACAATCAATCTCAACACATCAACAATCATCCCATTATGGGACTAATACTGAGTAGGAAATCCTACCTGGTATGCACACAATCAGACGGTCTCTACTGCTGAGTCAAAAAGCTTCTTCTATGAACCCTCCTCCTATCATACAACACATAGAGGCTACCAAATCACATACTACTCATAAAACCCCCAAATCTCTAAATTAGGGTTTAACCAAATCAAAGGAAAGACAATAAAAAGGGTACATAGATCTTACCTTCGACGCAAGGAACTCAACGGTATAATCCACGCTAAGAACTGACCCTCCAAACTCCGGGGATTGCTAATAATGCGATTAAGAAGATTAACTTGCTTGCTTTCTCTCTTAAACAGTAATTTAGGTTTTGTAAAAGTGATTTAGAATAATGACGACAAAGCTTAAATACCTTAATCGCATAATTAACAAAACCCGAGAAAACTCCCCGCAAAACCGGCTACTCGATCGAGTACCCCCTTACTCGATCGAGTGCCCCAGCTACTCGATCGAGTACCCAACAGGTCAGAAACTTTTCTAAAACGCAACTTACCCTTACTCGACAGAGTAAGGCCTACTCGATAGAGTACCCCAAGACTTATAAATACGGAGTATTACAGTCTTCCCTCCTTAAAAAGAACTTCGTCCCCGAAGTTCAACCCATACATAAAAACAACCATACTAACTTGACCAAGACACAACAACTTAGCTAAGAACTCGAGAACTCGACCGAACATAAAACATGAACTCGTAACACCAACTCCACTAACTATTCCTACCTCCACAACATGGCTCACGATATCGTATCAACTCCATTATATCTCTCTCAACACTAACTCCATACACTACCAACTAGCTCTATAATATATTATCCAGAGCAAATCCAACATCAAAATACCCATAACATCAAACGGAATGTTACATTCTACCACCCTTAAAAGGAACTTCGTCCTCGAAGTTTACTCAGACTCATAACATCATCCTCCAACTGTCAACACTATATAAAATATTCTCATACTCCGAAGCATCACACTACTACAAGCACGGCCATGGCCTTTTATAAGTATCATCCACAAAACAAATCCCTCCTTTACGCTACGCTAACACTCTACTTCCAATTATATTACAACATGCACCACCATGAAACTCTCTTTTATCGCATCCTACTCCTCTTAAGACAAATGTTACGTCCTCGTAACTCACTAATACTAAATCCTAGCTATATCGTCTCATTATCCTCATCACCACCGCATGTCAAAGATAACCACCTATAATCTAAACACTGCCATGCATATATCCAAGGCTCTCTTACTTAAACATTTCTCATAACTCACTCATTCGGCACACCCCTAACCTATACCATAAGGCTCGTAGCAAAATCACCATACTAACTCTCCATTATTTCTGCAAAACAACATACCTCTCTATGTAAAGCACCTATCTCCCAAAAGCATAACTCACGATCCACACTCGTTACGTATACTCACACTAGATCCTCAAGTTCTTTCCTTCATTATCGCAAAACTCAAACGTAACTTAACATGACACTAATTTCCCCAACACCCTACACTCACTGTCTCAACAAAGGATTATGGACCACCTGCATATTTCAGGTCATTACCACACGTGTTTTACGAATCACTTGCCATTACCATGTCCACTAAAGCCTTATCTAGAACAAGATCAAAATTACTGTAACAACTTCTCACAACCGTGTCCCATCAACAGAATATCACTATACTATGACAACAACGAAAACATATACAACTCTATGTATATCATACTCTACCCTCATTCCCAACTTAACCAGGTAAAGAAAACATCAATAAACAAGACAACCGTCTATCTCGCACAAAACGAAACTCGCAGGGAACAACATCAAACAAAACAACAATCTATGTATAACTGCTATGTGCTTTCGAAACTCGAATCATAATCATCCTGCCTACTCCACCACAACCGGTGACGGCATCACAACACCGCCACCAACAGCCACACCGCAGTGCGAAAATACCCGCATCACAACACTAAATATCGTGCCCGGATCACCACCCGAGGCACAACAACCACATCGATAGACATCACAACCGCATACAATTCCCATGAACACTGACTCGGCATAACTTCTCAGACAAGAAAAACTTACTCAAATCCACTTTATTAAATCACCACGCAACATATTATATGGATAAACAGATAAGCATCTCATGAACATCATCTCTACCATTTCACGGAATACACATGTGTTATCAATACACATCAAATTATAACTAGCCATGTCAAATCAATCAAATTATTACCTTTTTGGATATCATTCAATTAAATTATCGTGTCCAACATATATTACAGAACATTCATAAAACAACTTTATAATTATCACACCATACCACTTCTTGTGAGGTCAGAACCTCACACAAACATCTACACATATCATAGACCCGTAATCACAACCAACTAGTCAATCCTGATCACGTAAGTTACCACTCAACAAAGGTTACCTGTCGCCCGAGCTTAACTCGCATGCCCCTCATCACATTCTTCCATTAGCATAACCAGCACCTTCTGCCATACTTAACTATACAGCTAACACTCACTATGAGAAACCGCCTCCTAAGACTATGTCTTATACTTCCTTACAACCATACCTATCAATTCAATCTCTACAAAATCAGCCTCTTTAGAATTGTTACCTTTCTAATATACCATCACCCTTAACCACTAGTCACAAACCATAACACTACCACTGTCCGGACATCAAACCTCTTACACTCATCTCAAAATATCACGTTTTTTTCCTATCTTTGGTTAACATCCCAAATAACGAACATCAAATCCATCAACAAAATTTACTTCAACATTCTTCCCAATACCATTCTTAACTGTATCATCATCTAAATCTCCACCAAAATCTCATATCATGCCAATACTCCACCAACTTCTTACTCCCTTAACTCCTCGAAACTCATTATCAATCATGTTGTCCTGAAACTCCTATATAACCATTAGCTAACATCCTCGTGATACTATCACACATTTCGATGATTCCTTACCTTTATATCACATAACTCCGGTGAACATTTTCCTCAGCTTACTTTTATCCTTCTTTTCTCTTTACACTCACTAATACCAATAAATAGATCAATTCCTTATTCCTTCTACCTAACTCTTTAGTAATCCAGTTACCTTCTCATCGCCCAAAACTCAAATCCCATTATTTTATATCGATATCATCTCACTCTTTCTTACCACGGATCTTCTCTTATTATGCTATCACTCACACTTGCCACTAATCTATCCATAAAATCAACGTTCACTGTTTAAACAATTGTATCTCCTTTGTACCTCTCTAGAAATCAGAATTCATTTCATACTGTTAATTGCCCAAGGAAATCCCACAGTAGTTTCATCTCTTAATAAACCAAATCTCCCCAAACTCACTCACTGCCTACAAATCCACCTCGCGACATGTCTCCACAATGTTCACTATATGCCACTCTTCTCAACCCCTTTAAAACGAACTTTCACTATGTATATTCTTAACCCACACGACTCTTAACCATCCCCCTCCATGATTCTTTACACATCTCAAGCTGCCACCATTTGCGTCCCTCATTTCAATCTTTTCATTCTCACGTTCCATAAACTCACATCATCCCTTGCCCACATTCATTTACTTTTACATTACTCAACATACAAACATATCGCTCATCTCATCTCACAAAACGTGCGCCATGCCTCAATAAACTATACCAATCTTCCTTTTCTTTTTCCCACCATCTATCATAATCACATATAACTCATGTCCTCCCCACCGAACTCATACTCATCATGAGTTCCACTCACTTCACCATAAGATTGGGTAACTTACGTATCAAGACCAACATACATATAAAACAATGCATAAAGAAGTAAAATAACATCTTTGAATTAAACATAATATGCAACGAAGTCAAAAGATAAGCATATGACCCAAAACAGGGGTCACTAGATCGAGTACAGGCCACTCGATCGAGTAAGGGACTTACTCGATCGAGTAGGTGAAGATCAGAAGCACGTAAAACAAATTACCAGGGACACTCGATCGAGTAACTGACGTACTCGATCGAGTACGTCAGTTACTCGATCGAGTACCAAGGCTACTCGATCGAGTACCTACGCATTTCTCAGCACTGTCCAGTTTTCGTAAAACAGTCATAACTCACTCATTACTTGGTCGTTTTGGGCGTGTGACATATCGTTAGAATCGTAAAAGAACAAGCTATCACCTCCAATTGGAATCACATTAAAATCATTTATGCATCTCAAGTTATAACAGTTTAAAGACAACTTTGCTGTAATCAGACGACATAACTATTCGATTTTCTCTTTCAAACAACTTAAACATCAACAAAGCGAATAAAAGCGACTCAATACTTGTAAAACCACTATCCCTAACCACATGTTACGACCTACCAAAAGCCAAACAATAACATTTATCATGCACATAATTCATTTAACTTGCCAATCATGGCTTCCCACGTGCTTTTATTCTATCACTAGCTTTTCGTAAACAAAATCACAAATACATGACATCAAGTCCCCTATTCACATGTTACTAGCATAAGAACATTATAAAATAACTTTCATTATATAACATGCTTAATCATAAATCATATTATCATACAACGATTATTCATCTTTTTCCACTAATTCACCCATCATGCCACATATTTATCCACCACATTCGTTCAACATATTCACCCAGCACATATTCAATTCACACTCCCAACCTTCTGTACTTTTACTCAACACGACAACAACATGTATACTTACACATCGCTTTATATATATATAGACAAAACACTTTTCCTTACATAATTATAACATGCCAAATTACATGTATCAATCATTATACTTTCATGCTTTACAATCAACCAACATACAATTCACGTCATCATCATCTTTCAATTCAGATCCCCCATCCTCCACATGCATGCATCCATCAATTCATACAACATACTACTACATAGATACACACAGCACACAATAAGCACATAACGATCCCGACACATATCCCATTGTGACCGGTTCAAAATTGTAAGGCGAGTTCGCGACTTTAGGACGTCTCCCAAGTCTTTGCATTAGCTCCTACAACCATTACCCCGGGTTCATTTTAATTGATTCCCTAGATTCATTAGATTCATTGGTTACAGGTTTCAGGATCGTCGCTCTGATACCATTTGTAACACCCCCATACTCCAAGTGCCTTACCAGGACCACTCAGGTATAAGGATGTCACCATCTCGATTACCCGAGGCAATGATATTCATAAGACAATAAAGAAACATATTTAAAAGTAAATAGTTTAAGTGATTACATGATCAAAACCAAAACTAATAAACTGAAATACAACATTCTCAGACGGTCTACTGCTAAAACTATCAAAGCTATAAGACACCGTCTGACACAGCGGAAGACTTCTAACTGCCACGTGATGACTCATCCCAGCTATCCACTACTACAGATACAGCCTATAACAACGGGTAAAAACCGTTGTAAAATAAAAAAGCGGACGTTGTTAAAGCGGCCGTTGTAGAAGGTATTTACAACGGTTTGCTTATTTAGTGGAACCGTTGTCTAAATTATTCACAACGGTTAAAAGCCGTTGTTATTGGATGCTCTCCGTTGTGGAAAGTGTTTCAAAATTTTGGAGGGAATTATATAACAACGGTTGTCGTATGTATAACCGTTGTTGTAACTTTCCCTCCAAAATTGTGAAGTCTTTTGACAACGGGTTTATGTTACATACCCGTTGTTGAAATTGTTAGTAACAACGGTTCTTTGTTTAATACCCGTTGTTGTAATTTTACCTCCAAAATTGTGAATACTTTTAACAACGGTTCTTTGATTAAAACTTGTTGTTGAATATTATGCGCGGGTATTTGTAAATGTCATTCACAACGGTGTTAGTTTTATTAACCGTTGTGAAAGGTATTCACAACGGTTTTTTTTTAGTAACCGTTTTTATTACCTACACCTAATGTTCTGAAAAATTAAATTTGTTTCATGCCATTCAAAAACCTGCATATATCAAAACACCATATACCAAAGACACAAAGATAAATCATAGTGGGTTCATCGAACTCAATAGATTCAATTCAACCACAACAATGAAATCATCATATATATATATATATATAATTACAAGGAGTTGAATTTACATGAACTAATTAATCATTCCCTAACTTCAACAAAAAAATTACTAATAAGCTGATCTAAACTGTGAGTATAGTATCATGCATTTCTATCTATATATATTCTAAGACGTAGTTGCCCCACATGTCTCTTACCTCGTCTATATCTATACTTGAGTATTGCTCAATCTGTTGTGACTGGTTGATTACATACTCATGGAAAAAACAAAGAGAATACATTATGGTATATATAGCAACAAGCAAGACAACATTAGCAACATCATGGTATATATAGCAACAATTGCAAGACAACATTAGCTCTAATTTAAAAAAAAGTTATAAACACATGTTTAAATTATTACTAACCCTTTCTGGAATAACGAGATATCTTCGCCTAATAATCTCCAACATGAACCGACAAGCGTAGTATCCACATTGTATGCTATCCGGTGGCGAGGGGGGCCTATTATTACATAAAAAAACAGACGAGAGAAGGCTCACATCAGAATCTTGAACTTTAGGTATTGTATTAGTGTTAAACACAGATTTTGCACTTAATGTTATTGTATTTGAGCACGTACCCCTGTTATCGTAATAAAATCAGGGCCAACATCAGAATCGTTCGTGGGTTGATCCTCCTCGTTTGCTCTTTTCTTCTTAAAGGCCCTTTTTTAAAAAATAAAAAAGGAGGCAGAAACTAATTATTTTAGGGGCAAAAATATGAACGAGCTTTTTCTATAAATAAAAATTGAAAATGTTATTATAAATAAATCAGTATTATAAACTTACATTTTAATCAAGTGCTTAAAAGTCTCGCTTGGTTGATGATGTAAAGAGTCCAACCGAAAACTTTTTCTTTGTCGGCATTATGGCTGCTAGCACCCAATGAGTCCTACATCAAGAGACATCATCATTATTAACAAGTACATATATTAGTTATGAAAATGCAATTGTAGGGGGAAACGTAATATTAATTTGTTTATTACCCTTTTTCATTATAAGCGCCAAAAATCACTTCTTGGTTGTCGTCAATTCTTTGAGCAATATAATCTACCCGTTGTTCGAACGAGAAATCCGGAATAAATAAAGATAAAACATAGGGGCACAGGAATCCGTATTGATCAGATGGAATATTCTTCTCAGGGATCACTCTCAATTGCAATATCCTACATTATTACGGTATTAATTCCGGTATTTAAAACACTATCTACCTAGTAGTCGAATATTAGACTATGAAATTATTTATTAAGAAACTTACTTCATCCAAACAAATATGTGTGCTATATCAATCTGGTCTAGTCCAACCCATACGGCTAGCAGATCCCATGATATAAGCGCTTGGCGCTCAGCCCCTAGAATATCCTCCTCGAGCGGAATAATTATCGGTTGCTCGGAGGCTATGCGATGGCCACCTCCTCATACGATCTCATCATCGTCCCCGTTCTTACTTTTTGAATGTAATCCTTCCCTTTATATTGTGTGGAGTTTATACTCCTAACTTTCACGACCAGGAAAGAATGAGTCTTTGATGTGGTGCTACTACCACCAGCCTACACATGTAGTATAGATAATTAAAATAATAAAAAATCCAAAGGTAACATATCCTAGTTGGAGTAATAAAAATAAAAGCGTACTTAATTAAATACCTCGTCAACTCTGCTCTTTTTCAATGATGAGGTAGTAGTAGCGAGTAAGACTGGGACTTAGGCTTATCGGTCTTTTTTGTCCCCTACACAAAATTACCATGCTTTTTATAAATACAGACAAAATATAAATAAAGGGGCGAGGTTAATTTTTAAAAAAATGGAGAAGTTAATTAAATACATACCTCATCAAGTTGTTGTGAAGTCGAGGTCGTTGGCATGTCTGTGGACTTAGGCTTATCCGCCAAAGCCGCCTTTTTTGTTCCCTACAAAAAAAAAATAACATATAAATTTAACATATAAAAACATTCAACAATTAAAAATGTAACACATATATATATATATATATATATATATATATATATATATATATATATATATATATATATATATATATATATATATATATATATATATATATATATATATATATATATATATAAAAAAGGTATTTCTTCTAACCCCAATCGCTTTCCATTTGCTCCAGGGCGGAGGCGGCGGAGATATCTTCGCCAAGTAGATGTGAGTATCAGGCCATTGGATGAAACTTCCAAGCGCATCTCCCAGAATGGTAATGTCGTCACGAACTGGGACAGGCAGTGGAAATTTTTCATGGCCTGGATTGACTGTAGTTATCTCTACTATTCTATGATTCGGCAAAAGTTTTTCGCCATGAACTACAGTTTCCGCTGCTGCAGATTTGTTTTCTACGAGACCCCGGCCAACACGCACAGGTGGCTTTTCGATTCTATTAGGGTCAGCAAGAATAACTGGCCTCTTGTTTACGGCCTGAAGAATATACACATACATACATTATTATATCTTTGCAAAAACGCTTGACATTCAAAGATTTTGCAAAAACGCTTTCTGTCTCGGGCCGATTTTTGCACAAACTTGACATTCATATAAATTTAACTAATTAAACACTTCATGCATACCTTACCGAAAACAGGAACTGACTTGAAGGGGATGTATCTTTGTTTTTTCCATCACCGTCTTCTCATCAAGTTGCATCTCCTTTTCAGACCCATTATTTACCTAATAAAATTAACCAATTCAATGGCACCATGTCGGAAGTTGGCGGTGAACACACCCCCTGATCTTACCCCAAAAAAAAAAAAAAAAGAAAAATAAGGAAGTATTAGGTACCGATCGGCTTTAGTTGTTACAACTTGAAAGCATTATTAGGTACCTGATCTTTCTGAATCTCGTTGACCGATACTTCCTTCTCATGTATTGCCAAGGTAGTAGCGGCCTCTTCACCAATCTGTTGTACCTTATTATTACCCCCTTTAGAAATGACATCCTCCATCATCTTCACTTCTTCTTCGGAAAGCTTACCTCCAGCATTCAGCTTTAGTAGTACGGATGCCATTAATCAAGCCGCTTGCCAAGAATGTAATGTGTCGGCAATTTTTATCCCAACAATAACATGTGAATTGAACTTAAATGAAAATAATAGAATAAATGTTACCATGTCGGCGTTCTCGAGACTTAGTCTTCCTTTTCTTCTTTATCTGGGCGGTTTTCCCATAATATTTCGTTACTCCAACCTCGTAACGGACGCCCCTCAAACGACCTGGATGTTCGGTCGGCCGATCGCTCTAGCAAGAACGTCATTACGACCACTGGGAGTGAATTTCCCTTCTTCTACCTCTTTCAATATGTTATCCTATAATATATTAAATAAACTTCAAATTATATTTGTGACTAAAATAATAAAGTTAGTAATGAACTCGTCTTAATAAAATAATGCTTACTATGTTGGCCAAAACTTCCTCATCGTATTTGTCATGCGACGACCGGGATCCTTTAGGCGTGTGCCCATGTTTATAAGTTACATGCCGATCCACCTCTTTCACTCCCTTTGCCACCTACACATTAACATGGTAACATTTATACACGTAAATGTGTATCAATGCAAGTCCAAGTGTGATTAAAAAAATAAAGTCTCACGGGGCAATAATGCATGCTACTTACGAGGTCCTCTTCTATCTTTCTCAGAATCCGCCTCGAGAACCATAGAATTTCCCCTTCTTGCATGAAATGTTAGCACGATTTCTTTTGCTAACGGCCTTCAAATAATTATATAAAAGCGCAAGTAGATGAGATAATAAAAAGATTATATAAAGGACTCATTAATTAAAAAAATGATAGGTAAATCGTTAAAAGGCGAGGATATTTAACCTGAAACTTCTCAGTAGTTCTCATCTTTTTGAAAAGATCCCATTCTTCCTGCTTGATGGTGGGACACTTGTTTTCCGGTGGGCTCTTACGCATCTCCCCGTTGCCTTGTCCACATACAACCAATCCCTAGCAACGCCACACTTCCACCGCTGTGGACATCCGCGGCCTTATGCATTAAATACTCATCATGGCTTTTATCGGGTATAATAAAGCCTTCCTTTACACGAGCCAAGTATAACTCCGCCAATTTTGGATTCAAAGTTCTAACATCATCTAAATGGATAGGCACAAACTATCTTGTGCAAGCACCAATCCAACTGGAGAAAAGACCCGCATTTGGACCAAAGAGGGAAACCCATCTCACTCCATGTTATTTCGAACACTGTTTTTAGCGGCTATAGCTGCAAGGACTCTCTTGCACTTCGTAGCACCCCTCTCACCAGGCTTATTATCACCAGGCTCATTATTCTTTTGACTTCTTTTACGTTTTTCACCCATGATAATCCTAAAACCCAAATATGAATGATATATGAAATGAACAACTTAACAACGTACATGCAGAGTATTATCTAAAACCCTAAACCCTAATAGGAATGAAAATTTAAAACAACAGATTGAGCTTCTAAAATTCTAAACCCTGATAAGAGGAGTAAAGTAGATGATGCGGGATGATAAAGATAACAAAGAAAACGAAAAACAAACAGATGCATGAAAAAAGAAACAAGATGATCGTCTTAAAACCCTAATGACGAAACACAAAATTAAAGTGAACATACCTGTTGATGATGATGATAAAGAGAACGAGCGGATGATAAGGGAAGGCAACGAGAATCTGGGCTTCGAAACGGGGGACGGCGGCGACGAGAATGTAAAAAGCGAGGAAGAGAGAAGAATTAACACAGGATACCAACGGTTGGAGTAATAATGTTGTGTGTGTTTGTGTATGGCATGCTGGATGGGTTTCTATATTAGTTTTTTATTAAGACAAACTATTAACAACGGGTGCTCAACGAAGAACCGTTGTTATATGTTAATAACAACGGGTCAATAAAAGTAAACCGTTGTCAAAAGTTTATTACAACGGGTAAAATGTAACACCCCCATACTCCAAGTGGCTTACCAGGACCACTCAGGTATAAGGATACTACCATCTCGGTTGCCCGAGGTACTGAATATCATAAGACAATAAAGAAACGTACTTTTAAAGTAATTATAGATTAAGTGATTACATGTTCAAACCAAAACTAATAAAAGGAATTACAAGGTTCTCATACGGTCTACGGCTAAAACTATCAAAGCTACTAGACTTCGTCGACACGGAAGACTTCTAAGTGCCACGTGATGACTCATCCCGGCTATCCCATACGCGTCATATCACACCTGCTCAATAATCGCTCACCACCCCGAATGGATCACCACAGTTTTTAAAACATTTAAACGGGGTCGATCTAATCACACAATTCAATACATGTATCAACAATAAGATAAACAGACATGAAAAATGTCACACACACACACACACACACACACCAACTCCCATCGTCTCAATACGACCGTCCACTTTGGACCCCACCGCCGATGGGGGACCGCACCGTTCCCTAAGCCCCGCTCATCATACCGAGCGATAACCCCGTCCATTAATGTGCACATCCCCTTCCGTGGCGGGTTCCACGAAGGGCGAAACTAGGGCGTGAAGCCACTCCCGCAAGTGACTCCACTCAACCGAGAACGCATCTCGAGAACCATAGACAACCAATCACAATCACAATCACAAATCACAAACACAATACAATTACTATATCAAACAATCAATCTCAACACATCAACAATCATCCCATTATGGGACTAATACGAGTAGGAAATCCTACCGAAAGCACAACATCAGACGGTATCAACAAATTTGTATCAAAAAAAAGCCTCTTCTACGAACCCTCCTCCTATCATATAACACATAGAGGCTACACATCACATACTACACACAAAACCCCAATCTCTAAATTAGGGTTTAACCAAACTTAACAAAACATTATAAAAGTTTTATTAAAAGCTTACCCTCGACGCAGGGAACTCAACGATACGAATAACGACAAGAACCGACCGTCGAACTCCGGAATTGCTAAGGATGCGATTAGGAAGATGAATCAAGGTTGCTTTCTCTCTTAAACGGGGTTTTAGGTTTTGTAAAAGTGATTTAAAACAATGACGACTATGTTTAAATACCTTAATCGCATAATTAACAAAACCCGAGAAAACTTCCCGTAAAACCGGACACTCGATCGAGTACCCAAGGTACTCGATCGAGTACCCTCCTACTCGATCGAGTACCCCACTACTCGATCGAGTACCCAACAGTCGAAAATTATTTTATCTCGCAACTTACCTTTACTCGACAGAGTAAGGGC
This sequence comes from Silene latifolia, assembly GCF_048544455.1. NCBI lineage: Eukaryota > Viridiplantae > Streptophyta > Magnoliopsida > Caryophyllales > Caryophyllaceae > Silene > Silene latifolia. The sequence goes on from NC_133535.1 coordinate 109,528,341, forward strand.
TACTCGATAGAGTACCCCAAGACTTATAAATACGGAGTATTACAGTCTTCCCTCCTTAAAAGGAACTTCGTCCCCGAAGTTCAACCCATACATAAAAAAAAACGACCACACTGACTCGACCAAGACACAACAACTTAGCTAAGGACTCAAGAACTCGACCGAACATAGAACATGAACTCTTAACACCCACTCCACCAACTATGTTTACTTCCACAACATGACCCACTATACCGTATCTACCACATATATATCTCTCACGATACCAACTCCATACATAACCAACTACCATCCTCTAATGCTGCTAGCTCCATAATATCATCAACTATCAAATCCAATACCAAGACACTCATAGACATCAAACGGGATGTTACATTCTACCACCCTTAAAAGGAACTTCGTCCTAGAAGTTTACTCACACTCGTAACCTCATCATCCAACTGTCAATACTAGCGAAATATTCTCACACTCCTAAACATCACGCTACTACAAGCATGGTCATGACCTTTAATAAAATCACTCACAACACGAATCGATCTTTTATTCTACATCAAGACTCAACTTCCGAATATATTACCATATGTACAACCATCAAAATCTGTTTTATCGCTTCCTACTCCTCTTAAGACAAATGTTACGTCCTCGTAACTCACTAATACCAAACCATATCTATATCTCATTACCCTCTGTACCACCACATGTCAAAGATAACCGTCTATAAACCAAACACTCACCATTCTTATATCCAAGGCTCCCATACATAAACATTTCCCATTCCTCAACTCATTCGGCAGCGCACCTAACCTATACCATAAACTCATAGCAAATAACCATACCCACTCTTCATTATTACTGCCAAACAACATACCTCTCTATGTAAGGCACTTATCTCCCAGAAGCCTAACTCACGGTCCGCACTCGTTACGTACACGCACACTAGATCCTCAAGTTCTTTCTTTCATTACCGCAAAATTCATACACAACTTAACATGACACTAATTTCCCCAACACCCTACACTCACTGTCTCAACAAAAGATTATGAACTACCTGCCGCTTTCAGATCATTACAACACATGTTCCACGAATCATTTTCCATTACCATGTCTACCGATGTCTCATCTGAAAACAAGATCAAAATTACTGTAACAACCTCTCACAATCGTGTCTCATCAACAGATTATCACTATCTCATGACAACAACGAAACATATACAACTCTATTTCATATCATACTCTACTTCATTCCCGACTTAACCTGGTAAAGAAAACATGAATAAACAAGACAACTGTCTATCAGCACAAACTGAAACTCGCAGAGAGCAACATCAAACAAAACAACAATCTATGTATAACTGGTATGTACTTTCGAAACTCGAATCATAATCATCCCGCCTACTCCACCACAACCGGTGACGGCATCACAACACCGCCACCAACAGCCACACACGTAGTGCGAAAATACCCGCATCACGACTATGTACCGTGCCCAGATCACCACCCGAGGCACCACAACCACACCGATAGACATCACAACTGCATACAATTCCCATAAATACTGACTTAGCATAACTTCTCAGACAAGAAAAACTTACTCAAATCCACTTTATTAAATCACCACGCAACATATCATATGGATAAACAGATAAGCATCTCATGAACATCATCTCTTCCATTTCCCGGAATACACATGTGTTATCAATACACATAAAATTATAACTAGCCATGTCAAATCAATCAAGTTATTACCTTTTTGGATATCATTCAATTAATTACCGTGTCCAACATATATATTACAGAACATTCATAAAACAACTTTATAATTATCACACCATACCACTTCTTGTGAGGTCAGAACCTCACACAAACATTTACACATATCATAGACCCGTAATCACAACCAAAGAGTCAATCTTGACCACGTAAGTTACCACTCGAAAAAGGTTACCTGCCGCCCGAGTTTAACTCATATGCCCCTCATAACATATTCCCCCATTCGCACAACCATCACTTCCTGCCAAATATAACCATACCTTCACTATTCAACTAATAGCGTCCGCCTCATCTAACCACATCTTATACCCTCTCCCAATCATACACAACAATCAGGTCCCTACCAAATCAACCTCTTTAGAATTGCTACCTTTCTAATGTACCATCACTCTTAACCACTAGTGATAACACCACAATGCCACCGCTGCTCGTATATCAAATCTCTTACACTCATATCAAAATAACATGGTTTTTCTCCTATTTTTGGTTAACATTGCAAATAACGAACATCAAACCCATCCACAAAATTACCTCAACATTATTCCCAAAGCTAACTTATTTGTATTGTCATCCAACTCTCCACCAAATATCTCGTATCGTGCCAATGCTCCACCAACTTCTTACTCCCTTAATTCCTCGAAACTCATTACCAATCATGTTGCCCTGAAACTCCTATATAACCTTTAGCTAACATCCTCGTGATACCATCACACATTTCGATGATTCCTTATCTTTATATCACATAGCTTCGGTGAACATTTTCCTCAGCTTACTTTTATCCTTCTTTTCTCTTTACACTCAATAATACCAATTAATAGTTCAACTCCTTATTCCTTCTAGCTAACTCTTTAGAAATCTGGTCACCCCTTCGTTGCTCCAAAACTTAGTTCCATTATTTTCTACCGACATCATCTCACTCTTTCTTCCCATGGATCTTCTCTTATTATGCTATCACTCATACTTGCCACTAATCTATCCATAGAACCAACGTTTAATGTTCAAACAATTGCATCTCCCTTTTTACATCTCTAGAAATCAGAATTCATTTAATACCGTTAATTACCCAAGGAACTCACACAGTAGTTTCATCTTTTAATAAACCTCCCAAACTCACTCACTGTCTATAAATACACCTCGCGACATGTCTCCACAAAGTTCACTATATATTACTCTTCTCAACCCCTTTAAACGAACTTTCACTACATAAATCCATAACCCACACGACTCCTAACCATTTCCTTCCATAACTCTTTACACATCTCAAGCTGCCACTATTCACATTCTTACTTTCAATCTTTTCATTCTCACGTTCATTATACTCACATCATCCCTTGCCTATATTCACTTATTTTTACATTACTCAACACACAATCATATCACTCATCCCGTCTCGCAAAACGTGCGTCATGCCTCAATAAACTATACCAATCTTCCTTTTCTTTTTCCACCATCTATCATAATCGCATATAACTCATGTCCTCCCCACCGAACTCATACTCATCATAGTGCCACTCTTTACATCATAAGATTGGGTAACTTACGCTTCAGGACCAACACATACGTAAAACAATACATAAAGAAGTAATACAACACCTTTGAATTAAACATAATATGCAACGAATGTCAAAAGACAAACATATGACCCGAAACACGCATATGACCTGCGCAGACCCCACTCGATCGAGTACCAGAACCTACTCGATCGAGTTGAGGCTACTCGATCGAGTGCCCAACATGCTCGATCGAGTGCCCCGACTCCAGAACCCAAACAGACCTTCGATCTCGACTTACTCGACCGAGTAGCCCGGCTACTCGATCGAGTGACCCCATACTCGATCGAGTGCCCGAGGTACTCGATCGAGTGCCTAAAAACACGATTCTGGTCAAAATAACGACAAGTACCCACTCGATCGAATCAAACCCACTCGATCGAGTCATGCAGACTCGTGAATACTACCCGAATGTTATCTCACATATCCTAACGTACTATGCATTCATTATTATTTCAACATTATGATTACAACTACGCATTCAAATCTGCGCGACTCCTCATACAATCAACAAAATAATCTACTTCGTGTTATTAAGTGCCACGTTATAAACAACCATCATGCTTTTCATCCAATTCGTTATATAAAACACATATCATTGAACCTCTATTCTTCATGCTACTACTTACCAAAAGTCAAACATTACCATCTATCATGCTCATATAACATTCAACTTTCAATCATGTATTACTCGCATGTTTTAAATTTTCATAACTTTTCATAACACAAACCACACCCATACACTACAAATCCTATTTCCATGTTGCTAATACAACAACATTACAAATCCACTTCATCACACATCATCATATACGAACTACTTTCTTTTTCTACCATATCATTCATCATTCTCATATACTTTTCCAATGATTCCAACCAACTCACAACCAACTATCATGCAACATGCTTTCAACAAACCATATACAACACAATTAACATACACGTCGCACATATACACACGGACTCCACGTTCCCATACCATGTGACGGCTTAAGCATCATGGGGCCAAGATTTTGAAGTGAGGGCGCCTACTCACCCAAAACCTAGCATCAGCCGGGCTCCCATTACACATACACCAGGTTCATTTTATTAGACTCCCTATGTTCATTATGTTCATTTGTTACAGTTCCAAAATCGTCGCTCGATACCATTTGTAACACCCCCATACTCCAAGTGCCTTACCAGGACCACTCGGGTATAAGGATACTACCATCTCGGTTGCCCGAGGTATTGAATATCATAAGACAATAAAGAAACGTACTTTTAAAGTAATTATAGATTAAGTGATTACATGTTCAAACCAAAACTAATAAAAGGAATTACAAGGTTCTCATACGGTCTCTAAAAAACTATCAAAGCTACTAGACTTCGTCGACACAAATGGAAGACTTCTAACGCCACGTGATGACTCATCCCAGCTATCCCATACGCGTCATATCACACTCGCTCAATAACCGCTCACCACCCCGAATGGATCACCAACGTTTTTAAAACATTTAAACGGGGTCAGTACTAATCACACAATTCAATACATGTATCAACAATAAGATAAACAGACAGCTGAAATGTCACACACACACACACACACACACCACCAACTCCCATCGTCTCAATACTGACTATCCACTGGACCAGCCCTGCCAGTGGGGGACCGCAGCCGTTCCCACCTAAGCCCCGCTCATCATACCGAGCGATAACCCTGTCCATTAATGTGCACATCCCCTTCCGTGGCGGGTTCCACGAAGGGCGAAACTAGGGCGTGAAGCCACTCCCGCAAGTGACTCCACTCGGTGAGAACGCATCTCGAGAACCATAGACAACAATCACAATCACAATCAAAACCGTCACAATACAATTACTATATCAAACAATCAATCTCAACACATCAACAATCATCCCATTATGGGACTAATACGAGTAGGAAATCCTACCTGAAAGCACAACAAATCGAGACGGTATCAACAGCTGTATCAAAAAGCCTCTTCTACGAACCCTCCTCCTATCATATAACACATAGAGGCTACACATCACATACTACACACAAAAACCCCCAATCTCTAAATTAGGGTTTAACCAAACTTAACAAAACATTATAAAAGTTTTATTAAAAGCTTACCCTCGACGCAGGGAACTCAACGATACGAATAACGACAAGAGCTGACCGTCTGAACTCCGGGAATTGCTAAGGATGCGATTAGGAAGATGAACTGGTTGCTTTCTCTCTTAAACAGGGTTTTAGGTTTTGTAAAAGTGATTTAAAACAATGACGACTATGTATAAATACCTTAATCGCATAATTAACAAAACCCGAGAAAACTTCCCGTAAAACCGGACACTCGATCGAGTACCCAAGGTACTCGATCGAGTACCCCCTTACTCGATCGAGTACCCCAGCTACTCGATCGAGTACCCAACAGGTCAGAAACTATTTTATCTCGCAACTTACCTTTACTCGACAGAGTAAGGGCTACTCGATAGAGTACCCCAAGACTTATAAATACGGAGTATTACATAAAATATACCCGTTGTAATATATTTTCACCAAATTTGCGCCAAAATGAAATATGTCAAAAAAAATAATTGACAACGGGTAGAGGTACTACACCCGTTGTTGAAAGTATTAACAACGGGTAATTTAAATATAACCGTTGTTATTGTTGAACCTCTTTTTTTTAAAAATTATCAGTAATTCCATTACACCAAACTGTAACAATACATACTTTGCAACATTATTCAAAGAATTTCAACACCAAAGATCCACATCTAATAATAAGATCAAGAAAATAAGACAACTTACACCAAAGATACATGCATACTGTGTCCTGATGAACTATCTCAAGATCGGGGACGTTTCTTGGATGTCATAGTTTCTTCGTTAACCCAAATACCTTCACCATGGTCATCACGCATATAGATGCTTTCAGTGTCCTCATGATCAGTGTCAACATCGTCGAAATAAGATACAATGGTAGACTGATCCATTCCCTCAAAAACGACATCCCGATCATCATCATCATTATCGGATGGACTACTCCTTCTTTTCCTTATAGACAGTACAATGTACCACTTCTTATCCATAGGATCGGTGACAGAACACTTGTTTAGCTTGGGATGCCATTATGAAAGGATCATCCTTATTATTGCCAACCTTACCCAGATTGACCAACGTAAATCCCATCTTATCCTTTCGGACACAATGGATGTTGTTATCAACCCAATTACATCGAAACAAAGGCATTGTGAAATCAATGTAATCTAGTACCAATATTTCTTGAATAACAGATAAATAAAGGCATTTTCCCCAAATAGGCTTTTTATCTTTTGAAGTAGCAAAGTGCATTGCCTCAAATTCCGAACTCACACCACTATTTTGCATTGTGCTCAACTCATCTTGCTCGCCGGTGTAAAAAGTATATCCATTAATGGCAAAACTGTTGTAAAAGGTGACCCTGGCATTTGGACCTAAACCAAGACGTAGTAACCTAGGAGAGATGTCATCACCGGTTTGATCGATACTCGTAAGACAATATTCCTAAACCACACTGGAAACGTCTTCGTATGCTCGTTCGCAATCCACTTCTCGGTCTTGTTTTGGTGATCGTATTTGAGCTCATCTTTGTGTTGTTGAATATAAGGTTGCACCTCATCTTCGTTGTTTAGCACATACATGTGTGCTAAATGCAACATTTCACGTGTCACAATTTTTTCAACCCGGCCCCAATACCTTTTCCGGTCATCCAGTCACTATGACGATTCTTAGGAACGCCAATCAACTCCTTCGGGGAGAGATGAGCGTAACAATATGAAAGAGCTTCGTCTAAAATAGCGCGTTCAGCAATACAACCTTCCTGACGATACCGATTAGATGTATAGTCCTTGTAGACTTTCATCAATCTTTCGAAAGGATACTGGTATCTCAAGTACACGGGCCCAAGGTACAAAATCTCCCTAACCAAGTGAATGGTCGGATGAATCATGATAGTGAAGAAAGAGGGTGGAAAATACATTTCCAAATCGACAAAGAGAGGTTACAACGAGGTCCCGCAATGAATCCGCGTCATCGGGATCGATGACTTTCTCGCATATGGACTGGAAGAAGAGACAGAATCTAGTTATAGCATATCTTACCTTTTCGGGTAAAATGGAACGAATAGCCACGTGTAGTAATTGTTGCATCAAAGTGTGACAATCATGTGACTTTAACCCGGTGAGTTTTAGGTCTTGCATCGACACTAGGCTTTTGATGTTCGACGAATAACCATGTGGCACTTTAATTCCATTCAAGCATGCACAGAACTCTTTTCTCTCATTCCGTGAAAGGGTAAAAGCTGCTGGCGGTAAAAATGTACGATTACCTCTCTTCCGTGGTGCCAACTCTAGCCTAATACCCATCATTTTCATATCTTCCCTAGCTGCGGCGTTATCCTTTGTTTTACCAGGAACATTCAGAAGGGTATTGATAATATTATCACGGACATTTTTCTCAATGTGCATGAAATCGAGGCAATGCCTCGACCTCCGGTCGGCCAATATGGAAGTTTATCAAAAAAATATGGATCTTTTCTTATACCCACGAGTAGACAATTTAGAGCCGCTCTTCTTCCCATAATCTATCTCAATATGCTTTACTTTCCGATAAACTTCATGCCCACTCAAAATTCTAGGAGGTTGACGAAGTTCTTGTCTTCCATTGAATGCTTTCTCGCATCTTGCGATAACAACAATGGTCATGAGACAAGAACCTCCTATTTCCCATATACACATACTTACGAGAAGACTTCAAGTATTCGGACTCGATATCCTCCCCACACAATGGACAAGCCTCTTTCCCATGAACTGTGTGCCCGGAAAGGTCGCCATAAGCCGGATAGTCGGTTATTGTACACAATAACATCGCTCTCAAATTGAAAGTTTCGTTCTTATATGCATCAAATACTTCTATCCCACTATCCCACAACAATCGCAAATCATCTAGAAGAGGTTCCAAATATACATCTATATCATTTCCAGGTTGTTTAGGGCCGGAAATTAACAACGACAACATCAAATACTTTCTTTTCATGCACACATATGGAGGTAAGTTATAAATAGCCAACACTACTGGCCAAGTACTATGTTGGCTACTCATGTTTCCGTGTGGGTTCATTCCATCCGTGGACAGCGCTAGACGTAAGTTTCTAGGTTCATTGCCGAACTCGGGATACTTAGCGTCGAACGATTTCCATTGCTTACCATCTGCCGGGTGTCTTAGCTTTCCATCATTTATTCTTCCTGTTTCATGCCAAGTTAACATTTTTGCATCATCGGGATTCGCATAAATCCTTATGACTATTGGTATCAATGGAAAATACCACAACACCTTAGCCGGGATCCCTTCCTTATCCTTATAACGCCACTCCAAACATTTAGGGCAATTGGTTAAGTTTTGATATAATTTCCGATACAATATGCAATCATTTGGACATGCATGTATTTTCTCATATTTCATACCCACTCCTCTTATTAGTTTTTTCGCCTCATATGTCTTAACAGGTAGAACATTACCATCAGGAAGCAACTCCTTTATCAAGGCTAAAAAACTAGTGAAACACGTGTCACTCACCCCATTTGCCCCCTTGATATTATACAACTTCACCATAGCCGACATTTTTGTGAACTTACAACCAGGATAAAGAGGTGCTTCAGACTCACACAACTTCTCACACATGTTGTTAAGGTCATCCCAATTACTAGTGTCATCACCTACATCTTCAAAAGCAATGGACTCATCATCATTCTCTTCATTATCTATAGACCCAACATTCAACTTCTCTACTTCCAACTCTTCCAACTCAAAAAACTCGGCAAACTCAGGATCATCAGTTAGCCTTTCGTGTACCTCAACATCATCTTCTTCAGAGTTATTCTCTTCCTCTAATGATTCCCCATGAAAAATCCAAAGTGTATAGGATCGACTAAATCTCCACTTTTCTAGGTGTATTTTAACGTCCGGAAAAGCCATATAGCTAATATTACCACATCTTTCACAAGGACATGCAATACTAGAAGAACCTTTCAAATTGTTCGAAACGAATTCATAAAATTCAGCTAAACCATCCTTGTAGGTGCGGTCACTCATATTTGCATCAATCATCCAAGTTCGAGTCATTATTCTACATTCGTAATAATAGGCAACTAATTCAGAAAATACAATAATAGGCAAACAAATAAACGAAATTCAGGAAAGCAATTAAGCTAAATTATCAACAAATTAGATAATAACCCAAAAAATCCTATATCTAGTTATAATAAGCGTTGCTAAGAAACATATATATACCTGATTGATAAACACGCGCGATGAGGGAGAGAAGAAGTGACAACAGTGACGAAGATGAAGACAGAGAGACGATCAGGGAGGAATGGAGGATGATATAGTAGCAGTATTAGCTTGTGTTTGTGTTTGTAGCGTATAGCAGAATAAAGAAATATGTTGTTCTTAAGATTTTCATAATATTAATAACAACGGTTATTGAGTCTACAACCGTTGTTAAAACGTATTAAAAACGGGTTCTAATATAACCGTTGTGATTACTTTTCACTAATTTGGCGCCAAACCATTAACAACGGTTGTTTAAGTATGACCCGTTGTTAAAACCAATAACAACGGTTAACAACACATAACCGTTGTCATTAAGTTTGGTAAAATTCGCGGAATAAATTCTACAACGTGTTTTGATGATTTTCGTGAATAAGCGTTGTTAAAGGGCTGTTGTGGTTGCCTGTATTTGTAGTAGTGATCCTATGCGTATCCAAGATATACCTGCCAAGCAACTGCTCACCACCCCCGAATGGATCACCACAGTTTTTAAAACATTTAAACGGGGTCAGTACTAATCACACAATTTATATACATATCAACAATCCGATAAACAGACAGCTTAACCGTCACACACACACACTCAATAACCAATCCCAACAATCTCAATCACTGACTGTCCACTGGACCAGCCCTGCCAGTGGGGGACCGCAGCCGTACCCACCAAATCCCCGCTCTTCACAATGAGCGAATTCCCTGTCCATTAATGTGCACATCCCCTTCCGTGGCGGGTTCCACGAAGGGCGAAACTAGGGCGTGAAGTCACTCCCGCAAGTGACTCCACTCAGCCGAGAACGCATCTCGAGAACCATAGACAACCAATCACAATCACAATATCCACAACCGTCTGAATCTATCAACAATATACAATCACAATCACAGCCGTCACAATACAATTACTATAACAAACAATCAATCTCAACACATCAACAATCATCCCATTATGGGACTAATACTGAGTAGGAAATCCTACCTGGTATGTGAAGGAAATGTAGATTCATATACATACTAACATACTCATATATGTCTAAATAATTTGTCATAAAATTAAAACGGATTTTATGCATGCAAACAAATAATATAATAGAAGAGAAATCATGTCCTTACATTGTGGATTTCGGATTTAAGGGCACAAAAGAGATCACCTTTCTCTTTTGATCTTGAGCTTTTCCTTATGGATGAATAAGATCTAAGTATAAGATCTCTCCCTAAGCTTTATACCCAAGGCTCCTCTTAATTTAATTAATATTACAAATACTAGTATAATATTAATCAAGTAGAAAATTGACCCAAAATAATGTAAACACTTGATTATTTTCGGTTTTGTGAAGGGAGAAGAAGAGAGCTTTTTTATCTCTCTAGATATCTTATTTTGGATGATGGAATAATAGAATGATCCACTAACTTAATCAAAGTAGTGTAAGTAGGAAAAATAAGACAAAACCCTTTCCTTGCTCTCTTGGAAAACCGGGTAGGAGGAGAAGAGGAGGGAAGAACACTCACCCAATGCATGCCCTTGTTTGTCTTAACAATGCACACTAGGGTTGCATGCCTACTCTTATTAGTAATCATTATGTTTACTAATTATAACATAAACACAATATGTAGCTAAAACTCCTCCAATTTTCGGCACTTTACATAATATGGATTCCATATTATTTTTGTCAATTGTCTATATGTTACATGTCACATGTCACATATATTTGTTATGTATTTTCAACATATTAAAAATCAACGTATTAATAAAAATACGTCACATACAAAAATCGACTTAGTAATATCATAATTACTTGTGCCAAAATATTTTACCAATTTATAAATCACAACAGATTGTATTTATAATAATTCATTCAATTCCGATTGTTTCTTTAAACAATAATTTCATCCGAGTAATGATACAATTCAATTACTCAGACCGTATCTCATTTAATCACATTTCAATTTGATACGTAAATTTTACTTCCAAAATCGTCCGTCAATTTTCAAGTAATTTAATTAACTCGTAACGTTATACGATTAATTAAATAATCAATTAAGAGTATTGCCCTTTAGGTATGACCTAGGGGTCAATCGATCACCACCGTCACACGACAAGAATGTCAAACTCTAGTCAGCCAATCATTACCGATATATGTTGACCAGTTGACAGTAACAATATTACTTCCCAATTGTATTCATTTTAATGAGACTTAAACATGTGATCATCATGATCAATAGTCGTGATCGCATTATTGTCGGAGGACACATATTCCAACAATCTCCCACTTGTCCTCGACAAGTGTGCGTCACCAATTCTCTTGTCCTATTACTATCTCCCACTCAATGCAAGGTGTCTTTCAGGTCGTACTTGCAAGTGATCATATCGAGAGTGGTTTCCTCGATCCGGAGAATAACCGATTGACCGGATTTATCCACTCGGATACCTTCCGAGCGTGGCCACGCATTTCCGATTCATTACTCCTCGAGTGGCCCTGAGACATTGTTATAACCCTGACTAGGGGTGGACAATTCCTATCGCACTCATTCCCTTCGACTAGCCACAACCATCATAACCCAAAATATGCCCATTTGACCCCATTTACGAAGGTCGTAGTAACACAAATCAAAGTTAATCTGAAACTGTGCCATCTTAGGAGAATAGTCTTTAGTCAAAAGAATCGACTCATTTGAATACTATAGTAGCTCTCGCCACGACCAGGCTATATAAATTTGCCAGAACTCTATAAGCGGTCATAAGGCCCGACAAAAGTTCCTAACAGTCTGCCTATGTGATCGACTAGTCATCTCACATGACTCTATGGCACTTGAACTTGCCATCAATCGCCTCACACTCTAGTCACTTCGAGACGTCACCTCATACAAGTGACTATGGGCAATTACTATGTTAATCCGCGTTCACTTTAACGGGGTTCAATTGTCTTTACAACCCGTTTGGATGTAACAAAGTATAAGGTGAGTTAATAATAACTCAAACGACAAATGTCGACATCACACTCGGGTAGTCAATATCATATTACAACCTTGTGATGTATATCGTAAGTGTAACCACTTATTGATTGCAATAGAAGTTTAACATGCCATGTGTCCATGTGTTCAAACTTCTTACACTTGCAATCTCCTTCACATTCATGTTCTCTCTCATAGCATGAATCTCACCAAGTACACATCAAGGTTCCCGACCTTGGTTTTGGTTCTTTAACTTGAAAGAACTTTCTAATCGACTATCACATAACGAACGAATTTGTGATGAATGACATAACTTGTACTGATCAAGTATTCTATCCACATATAATGCACTAGGTATGCGTTTTGTAGAATCTTGTAACAATTGACAAGATTATTAGCTTAGTACTTCTCACAAGTCCTAGCTTAACTAGGAAAGATTATCTTGAATAACCTCTTATTCAACCAAGCATCTTTCCAAAACTTCTCATTTCTCCTTTTAGGCTTGAAAGATTTGGGATTCTCATAAATCCTCACATGTGCTCGGATTTTCTATAATATGTGCAACCTCTTATCACATAATAGAGTATTCCGTCAAACACCGAAATCGCTCATCGGATTCTACTTGAAAATTCATGACGTTTCTATTATGGATTACCAATGAATCATAATGCTCTTATGCATATGATTCATTATTGGACATGTGCATGATTATTCTAATGGCGGAAACATTAGTAACTAATAATCATGAGGTCAACCGTTCGTAGGTTCTATGAACGACCATGACTGCTAATGGTAATTCCATTTTCATTCATATGAATAACCTATGTGTAAGTTGATGTGATGTGTATCTCTCAATACTAATCCAACATTCCTGATGTAATTGGATTCATCATAGTCCATTTTCATCCAGAATTGAAAACTCACATCTTCCTATATGAAGGAAGGTATTGGCTCGTCATTCTTCAATGAGTGATGAGTTATAAACATTCAAAGGATGATAGCTCCCACTAAATTCCATGTCATCACATGAGAATTTCCTAACTCCCACTCAATTCCACATGTTTCGAAATTGACTTCTCAATCGGAACTTGTAAAGAATTGCATTTGCCAAGTTACTTAGATAGAACCATATATGTTCCCATCATATCCCTTCAAAATACCTATTTTGAAGTGGTCGCATCTTAACCTTATTAAAAGATTTTAATCTCTAACTCACTCATGTCATAATGATGTGTAGCAATGTCATTATTCAAATATGAATAATATTTAGAATACGTCCTTTGAAATACCCTTTCGAAAGGAGGTTTAACCTTTTCATTTTCACAATGAGGTTAAGGAATGACATTTGCGAGGTTAATGCTTGACTTAGCTTTTGAAGATATCGGTATATCACTCCTTGCAATTTCTAGTCATAAATCTCATATATATATATACTAGAAAGTTACTTTGATTCATTTAGGCTCTTAAGTAAATCTCGGTTGAAACTATAGGTCAAAACTTATCACAAAATAGTCTAAACTAAGTCAAAATTCTTATTAAGACTTTTCATTAGTCATTTCTTCCAAAACTTTCTTTTGGTGTCCTTACGTAGTAATCTCAAGAATATCTTCTTTCGATTCTTCACTTGGTCTCTTTAGTCATATAGAACTTGCTAGAGACCATAGATCTCATCCATTGGGTATACTATATAAATAGACATACCTCTATTCAAACCATTCTTCTCTTGCGTAAATCTCATTTGCACAAGTACACAAGTTTAATCTCGCCTTGTGTTGTGTCCTCATTTTTCTCCCACTCTATCTTTAGAATAACTACAATAGAGATTCAAAGATAGTATATGAGACACAAATAATGATTTTTGAAGTATAAGGAGAACTACCTCATAGGTAGACTAATAGTTAATGATTTCATATGTGTACTTGGTGATAGACATTCCTTTAAGAGAGTTCATAGACTCAATTTACTTTATAAATGATCATACACAAGCCTTAAGCATGTGGACATATAATGAAAACCCGTCATTATATTTGTCTATTGGATCACATTAAGTGAATAATCTTATGTTTCATAGTGCAAGCATTTTAAAGATGAATTCTAGAACATAAAAGGATAAATGATAAAACGGGTGACTTGGGTTGAAAACCAAGTCACTATCATCCAAAATACAAATCATTATCCAAAATACCTTTCCATGTCGAACACGGAAACTTAAAGTTCTAGAATCCAAAACATAACTTAAAATAAGACAATGAAAAGCAAAGCTCCATAAAAGCTATCCTTAGCTTCTCCATGGTTTCTTATGCTTGCTTTTCCTTTCCTTTGTCTTTGCTTGGTGGAGGCCCTATTTACAATAAAAAGGGAGATACATTATCACAACTTTGCATCATAATACCATAGTTGAATTAGAAACATAAAAGAAGGTTAGTCATTTACCTACTGGAGTGATCTTTCCAGCTTTGATATCACCAAGGTATTTGGAACAATTTCTTCTCCAATGCCCCATGCCATTACAATAATGGCACTTATCAAGAGGACCTTTCTTGACTTTGGAGGTGCTAGCTTCACAAGACTTAGCTTTGGTGAATGTGGGAGCTTGCTTTTTACCCTTCCTTCCACTCTTCTTGAATTTCCCCTTACTCTTAGTGCTTATGTTAAGCACATCTTTGGGAGGGTTCACATTTAACCCCATGTCCCTCTCGGCTTGCACAAGTAACTTGTGCAACTCCTCAAGAGACACATCCTTGTCTTGCATGTTGAAATTCACCCGGAATTGCACATATGCCTTGACTTTG
The DNA here is from genome assembly GCF_048544455.1 of Silene latifolia. NCBI lineage: Eukaryota > Viridiplantae > Streptophyta > Magnoliopsida > Caryophyllales > Caryophyllaceae > Silene > Silene latifolia. The sequence continues at coordinate 109,543,751 of NC_133535.1, forward strand.
GACAAGGAGTGTAGAATCCTATCTACGATGAGTTCTTTGGGGATTTCAACCTTTTGAATTTTCAAGGTCTCGACAAGCTCCATGAGTTTGAGCACATGAGGGCTAACCTTTTGGCCCTCTTTGAAGTCGAGATCAAAGAATGCCGCGGCCGCCTCATATTGGACGATCCGCGGAGTTTGTGAAAACATGGTCACAAGTTTGGAGTAAATCTCATTAGCATTGCCCATTTTAAAGGCTCTCCTTTGGAGGTCCGCCTCCATCGCAAATATCAAGACATTTTTCATTGCGGCGGACTCCTTTTGGTAAGCCTCATATGCTTCCCTAGTGGCCGCGGTGGACCTAGTGGTGGGTTCGGGTGAAGAGGCCTCGGTAAGGTAACGAAGCTTGTCGTCACCTTCGGCGGCTAATTTGAGTTGGGCATCCCAATAGGAGAAATTTGACCCATTCTTTTCAAGTTTACATCGATCCATGAAGGATCGGAGCCAAGACGAACTAGCGAGAGGTGTAGCATTAGGAGTTGGTGTTGCCATTTGTTATGAAAAAGAAGTGGTCTACAAAACAAAATATAAGGAGTAAAACAATTGTCATTTTAATAATACTCGTAAAAATGTATGATTTAAACAAGTTATATGCATTTTTCTAGTGACCTCTACCCAACTAGATAAATGATTCCAAGACCCAAATTCATATCGACTTAGGCACGGTGGGGCCGATACATCCTTTATCAATATAACTCGGTGGATTAACGTTTAATCGATTCTACTTGATGCGTGTCATTTATATGATGTTTGACATCTCTTTTTACACGCATTTCAGAGCTCAACTGTGCTATATATGCCCATATTTCTCTATTTTCCTCTACTTTCGTACTTTTGTACTTTATTGCAGAAATGTGGAGAATTTAGCGGGAAATCAAGCCGAATCCGTCCCCGAGTAAGCTGCATTGCAAATGACGTTAAGGAACCGCTTAAGGAACAAGCTTGGTGCGCAATCCAAGGCCCGAAAGACGAATCCACGAGTTTAAAGAAGTCGAGTAGCAGCTAATCCGGTCGATCGACCAAACATCGATCGATCGACCACCTATCGGATCCCGAAGCTATTCTTTGAGGAGCGATCGATCGACCAGATCTGAATAGTCGATCGACCAGGACTTCGATTCCATTTAGATTTAGAACTCAAAGCCCGTGAAGTTTAGGTTTAGGAAAGGGTTGTTGCGCTTATTTTCTATATAACGTAACACAACTTTCTGTTTTATTATCAAGTCTTTTAGGGATAATTTTACATCAAGTTTTACATCTAGTTTACATACAGTTCTATACCAAAATAATTAGGGTTCGGGATATTGTCTTGCATCGAATTTTCGTTCGTGCTCAAATCATTCCGTTCTGATTCCTTTGAAACTTCGGTATTCCTCTGTCTTCATTCAGTTTCTTTGCCTTATTATTGTTTTAGTACAGAAATTGTCAGTTAGTTCCCAAAGCCAATTATCGTTTATGTTATTCGCTTATTTAATCGTTGCAAACATGAATCCAGTAGTTTATTCCGTCTATAATGTTGTTATTTCTGCTATAGTCATGAGTAGCTAATTAGTTTGTGCTAGGATGTAGGGGAATTATAGTATAGGCGGCGTAGAATAAATTCGGACTAAATCGTATGTCAGTCGATCGACTGCTATGCGTGGTCGATCGACTGACCACGTGAGGTTTTCCTTTCGTTTTAATTGTTTTAATTCTTAATTCGACGAATCGAGTGCACACGACCAGTTGAATGTTTAGGATATGACTGACCCATTAGATCGAGAGATAGGGACAGTTGTTAGATCACCAATTAAAATGACTAAACTATGCTGAGATCGAAAGATAGGTAAAGTTTAGATGATTAGTCACTTTTCAGGACGAGAGTCGTATTAGTGATATTAGGGACTTATAGCGAGATCGAAAGATGCTATTTGTTAAGAGTGGACCGAGAGGACCTCTTTATTTCCCGCCTCATGTGTTTTGATTTAGACTGTTTAGTATGTTTGCCGAAAACTATAACGAACCGACCATCCTAGTACCTCGTTTATTCTTGATATTTCATTAATTTACTTTTCTTTTATTACTCTTAGCTATAGACCGAATCAATTAAACCCCCACAACTGTTACGTTAGACCAGATTTAGACAACTGAAATTCCCTTCCTCCCTGTGGTTCGACTCGTGCTACCACTAGCTTCTGTTAGTTTAGCTCGGAATTATAAATATTATTTTTGATACTAAAACGACGGTATCAAATTTTGGCGCCGTTCTTGGGAGGTAGCGCTAGTTTTAGTTGTTTTCATTTTGGTCTGTCTTTAGCCTCAAGGGAAGACGAGTACCTTGAGGCGCCTTATCTTCCTCTTTAGTGTTGTTTCGATAGGTCCTACAGTCCTATTAGCAAGATGCCAGGAGGATTCACCATGTTCCGTTCTTGGGAGCAAAGTGGAATTTTGTGAGAGATGTGGTCTTGAGGGGCATGATTCTGCTATCTGCCGAGCAACTATGGACCAAGTTTATGCTTACAAGCAATATAAACAAGGTCATTATACGCCGCCACATCCGTACTATCATCAAGGCTTTCAAGAGCCTCCATATTCTTTTGCACCACCTCCAATCCCTCTTCCCTCTGACGAGATAGCGGATCTCAAAGCTATGATAGAAGAGATTTCGGCCAAAACTGCAAAGATGGTTTAAATCGACTCACTCCCGAATGGCCGACCTTTCTTCTCTTCAACGCCCGGAGACAAGTGTGCATGCTATACGCGGTTGTAATGGGTCAACCCCTGAAAAGCCTGCTATGGAAAGGGTAAGCCCGAATAAAGATGAATTGGGAAGAGAAGAGGCTGAACTCTCGGAGCAGAAGAATAGCGTTAGGAGTAGAATTGCTGCATTTGAAAGTCAATCGACCTCGCCACTCTGCGATATTGTTGATAAAGATGAGACCGGGCAAAAGGAGACTTTGAATGCCATAACATTGAGGAGCGGGTCTACTATTGCCGGTCCACCGTGGCGAAAGACGGTCGAAAAGAAGAAAAAAGACGTCGCAGGCAATTCGATCGATCGATCAAGTACCCGATCGATCGATCAATCACGGGTCACGAGGAGCTTCGAAGTGTACGGACGGTCGATCGATCGAGGAGGTTGGTCGATCGACCAAGATCACTGCTGATAATGAGGAATTTCGTCCTTTAATGCCAACTAATCTAAGAGACCACTTGTTTCGGGGTACGACGACTCCGAAAAAATTAAGGCAAGACCCGAGTGCTGATGGGTCAGTCCCAGCTCCGAAGTTCGATCCGATGACGGTTAATGGCTCACATTTGAGACGGTCTGAAGAAGGGTCGAGCTGCAACAAAGAGAAGGTGACGGACTTCCAGCCAAAGTCCAAGGATGCTGGCACGCGTGATTTAGAGGAGAGGGCTAAGGTTCTTCTTACAGCCCCTTACCCGGAGAGGTTAGTGCCGACCAAGGAACAGGTATCATTTAATAAGTTCGAAAATGTTATCCGTAGCTTAAATGTACAAGTTCCTTTTCTTGAATTAATTAAACAAGTGCCTGCTTACACGAAATTCATGAAACAATTGTTGTCCAAAAAGCGGTCACTTGAAACATTGCACACTGTCGCACTTACTCGAGGAGTCTTGCCCTATCTCTCTCTCACACCGCGCCCTTAAGTTAAAGGACCCGTGCGCGGTTTCTCTTTCCTTGCAACATAGGTACCTTCTCAATTGAGAGGGCATTGTGTGACCTAGGAGCCGATAAGTGTCATGCCTTTGAGTCTAGCTAGGAAGTTGAAATTGACTAGGTTTTCGATTACTAGCATGACAAAGATGATGGTCGATCGTTCGCGTCCACCCAATAGGAGTCCTAGAGGACATTCCTGTCCAAATAGGGAAGTTTTTCTTCCCTGTTGACTTCGTTGTACTTGATATACCCGAGGATGCTCATATTCCTATTATTTTGGGTAGACCATTTCTGCACACTTCGGTGCGATTATAGATGTAGGCTCGGGGACGTTGACCTTTAAAGTAGGGAAACAGTCCATCGTTTTTACTCACTGCTAAAAGAAAAGACCCCATGTGGCCGGTCACTTGCAATACGGTTTACGAAAAGAAATCGTACTTTGTGCTTCCCGAATTACTGTCTCTATTTCTCGCTCTGTTGTAACACCTCCGCCCCAAATTGGGAGCAAATTGGAGGAAGATCGGTCTATTTCGATATTGCAGAGCTGGTTTGGGAAGGGTGAGCCGCAAGTTGCTCCACCGCAAAGAAGCCAATCATTTCAAGGGGTGGTCTTGGTTGCTTGAGCTATGGGACTGATGAGGAAGTGGATGACGAGCCGGTCAAAGCAACGAAGTCTGATTTGGATTCTGACGATTCCAAAGAGGTCATTGACTGGGGAGATGATGAGAGTATTGATCCGTTTAGCCATACGGATATTGAAGCTGAGAAGAGTGCAGCTGAGAAGATGAGCACTGCTGAGGCTACCTCATGTAGCCAGAAGCCGACGAAGTGGGCCATACCGTGGTCCTTCTTGATCAACTATTAGTTGATCAAGTTCGTTATAAACTTCATTTTATTGCTTTCGAACTATTTTCTATTGCTTTTGTGTGCGCGAAAACTTCGCTTTTACTTTATTTGCTTAGGATTTTAAGTACTTTAGACTTCGTTCTGGGTTTTGCGCAATTTTGGGCGCGTATTATTGTGCATTTGCAGGTTTTTTGACCTCATTAGCTCAAGTTATTGAGCTAATACGAAGAAATAAGAGGTTGCAGCAGTGTTTTCAGTCGATCGACTGGCACCATTAGTCGATCGACTGATCTGCAGTTTCCAGACGATTCTGTTCACGTTTGCATGGTCGATTGACTGGGTTATGTGGTCGATCGACCACCACTGCTGCTATATTCGTTCACGACCTCTCCCCTGCTGTGTTTGGTCGATATGCGGACCTAAGGGAGTTTTCTACTCCACTTTATTTTCCGTCGAATTATCTATTTCTTCTTTTGCCTCATTTGTGCACAATTTCTACGCTTCAAAATTGTTTTCTTCGGTCTTATGCGTGGTGTTTTCTGTCTTTCAGGCACTCTTGTTGGTAGCACTGCTGGCTACTGAAACCCCCTAGCTCACGCTGGTTTGGGGAGGTTTCCTTTGCTGCGCTTAAAAGTCTTGTGAGTTCCCAAGTCTTTACTTTATGTCATTGTGTTTTTATTTCTCTTTTATCGCAAATTCCCATTTCTCTTTTCTTCATTACATGATTTTGCACAATGGGGACATTGTGCGATTTGGTTTGGGGAAGGGTTTTGCGTCGCATATCATTGTTTTGCATTCACGTTTACTTTTGTTTTGCATTGTTTATTTCATTTCATATATATACAAAATTCAAACAAATTGAAAAAATTTCAAAAATTTCCATAAAATGCACGTTTATTTTAGCATTTAGGTCGAGTCGGAACGGTAGTATTTCTATGATGATTTTGCTCTTTGCATCTGTTTTGCCTGAGCCTTGCTTGACTTACATGTTATTAGTAGAATCATAAGTGCATATCTACGAGTTTTCGTTACATTCTTGCTGAACTTGAGACTTGACTTGGATTTTTGGCAAGCTACATCATATTTCTGAGTATTAGAGCCTATAACTGGTGACATCTATGACCAGTTTATCTAGGAATGTGAGTAGTACTCCTTATGAGACATGTTTCCTTAATTTGCATAATTATGAACTTGATCTACTTAATACCTGTATGCATTCGGTTTGTGGTTTGTTGACACATGTGGTAGAGGTTTTCCTTTATTCATTTTACCCATGAACCCCTCATAGCCAAAAATAGCCTTTTTGTCCCTTAACTACATCCTATATTTAGCCTGCCTTTGTCAAGCTAGTAGTATTAGTTTTGGGAATGTGTTTATTTGCGGTTTGGTTATATGCTCATTTCGAGATGTTGGGTGAAATGGTGGAAGGAAAGGAAAAAAAAGAAAAGAATAGAATTGAAAGAAAAAAAAAAGAAAAAAATGACTCGAAAAAGAAGAAAAAAAGAGACGAGTCTTTGTAGAAGCTGGTCGATCGACCACCATATTGGTCGATCGATCGCATCCCGAGAGAAAGAAAAGTTCGAAAAAAAAAATCACATGTTGCAATTGTTATGATTTGGTGATTTCCACTCCCATATTATCATTTGTATTCTTTGGGGAGTCAAATTTTGTGGAGATTGTGAGTTTTGTGCCTTGAATTGGCACCGTATTGTATCATTTATATTGAGCTTGAAGTTGGGATTCGTTTATAGTTTGGATTGTAGTACTAGCTTGGCTTATTACTCCTCATATCCAAATTCATTTTAGCCCCTTCTTACCCTTTACCTCACATATCCATATATACCTCGGCATGTGTCATGGTCATTTGTTGGTTGGAATGCATATGTACGGTCATAGAGTTCATTTTCATATTTTATTGCTGGCATGTTTTCATAGGTCGTAGTTAGGTGAGAGTCTTTACAAAATAAATTCTTTCTATCCTCTTATATATTCACCCTGTTCTTATTTGAGTGATTTGAGCGACCCGTGAGAGTCCAATTTGATAAGTCTCTATGGTTGACGGTTCAGCAGTTTTTAACGGCTTCATAATTCGTTTGCATGATTCACATTGCTAATTGATTGTTGGTTGTGCATTAAATTGGTTTAGGCTTTACATATTGCATTTCGCTCTGAGTTTGAACTCGTTCCTTTAGATCGAGTCTAGTTCTTGCTTGGGGACAAGCAAGGTTTGGTTTGGGGAGATTTGATGCGTGTCATTTATATGATGTTTGACATCTCTTTTTACACGCATTTCGTGAGCTCAACTGTGCTATATATGCCCATATTTCTCTATTTTCCTCTACTTTCGTACTTTTGTACTTTATTGCGAAAATGTGGAGAATTTAGCGGAAATCAAGCCGAATCCGTCCCCGAGTAAGCTGCATTGCAAATGACGTTAAGGAACCGCTTAAGGAACAAGCTTGGTGCGCAATCCAAGGCCCGAAAGACGAATCCACGAGTTTAAAGAAGTCGAGTAGCACTAATCCGGTCGATCGACCAAGAATATCGATCGATCGACCACCTATCGGATCCCGAAGCTATCATTCTTTGAGGAGCGATCGATCGACCATCTGAATAGTCGATCGACCGGACTTCGATTCCATTTGTGATTTAGAACTCAAAGCCCGTGAAGTTTAGGTTTAGGAAAGGGTTGTTGCGCTTATTTTCTATATAACGTAACACAACTTTCTGTTTTATTATCAAGTCTTTTAGGGATAATTTTACATCAATTTTACATCTAGTTTACATACAGTTCTATACCAAAATAATTAGGGTTCGGGATATTGTCTTGCATCGAATTTTCGTTCGTGCTCAATCATTCCGTTCACGCCCTTTGAAACTTCGGTATTCCTCTGTCTTCATTCAGTTTCTTTGCCTTATCATTGTTTTAGTACAGAAAATTGTCGATTAGTTCCCAAAGCCAATTATCGTTTATGTTATTCGCTTATTTAATCGTTGCAAACATGAATCCGATAGTTTATTCCGTCTATAATGTTGTTATTTCTGCTATAGTCATGAGTAGCTAATTAGTTTGTGCTAGGATGTAGGGGAATTATAGTATAGGCGGCGTAGAATAAATTCGGACTAAATCGTATGTCGTCGATCGATCGATTGCTATGTGTGGTCGATCGACCCGACCACGTGAGGTTTTCCTTTCGTTTTAATTGTTTTAATTCTTAATTCGACGAATCGAGTGCACACGACCAGTTGAATGTTTAGGATATGACTGACCCATTAGATCGAGAGATAGGGACAGTTGTTAGATCACCAATTAAAATGACTAAACTATGCTGAGATCGAAAGATAGGTAAAGTTTAGATGATTAGTCACTTTTCAGGACGAGAGTCGTATTAGTGATATTAGGGACTTATAGCGAGATCGAAAGATGCTATTTGTTAAGAGTGGACCGAGAGGACCTCTTTATTTCCCGCCTCATGTGTTTTGATTTAGACCTGTTTAGTATGCTGCCGCCGAAACTATAACGAACCGACCATCCTAGTACCTCGTTTATTCTTGATATTTCATTAATTTACTTTTCTTTTATTACTCTTAGCTATAGACCGAATCAATTAAACCCCCACAACTGTTACGTTAGACCAGATTTAGACAACTGAAATTCCCTTCCTCCCTGTGGTTCGACTCGTGCTACCACTAGCTTCTGTTAGTTTAGCTCGGAATTATAAATATTATTTTTGATACTAAAACGACGGTATCACTACTTTTAGAACTCTTGGTCGATAATATTACATTAACAATTATCTTTAGCCCAAAACACATCGACAAGGGCACGGTGGGGCCGATACATCCCTTATCAAATACTTTTGTTGAGTTCAATCCAAATTTCGAATAAATGTGTCCATGATCCAAACCCACATTAACTTGGGCGCGGTGGGGCCGATACATCCCTTATCAATATGAATTCGGTGGATTAACATTCATCACCCACTTCCCCTACGTAACAAGGTTTGTACCCCGGTGTGGCCTAGTGCACTCCCTCACGAAATAGGTTTTCATGGTTTCTACTATTTGGTAAGGCTATGTCTCAATTGATAGTTTTAGCGAGAGGTCATGTCAATTTATTATCTATCACGTTTTAAGTGAACTAAAGCGGTGAACTACGATAATTCTAATTGACACGGTCGATAAACTCGATAAGATAATGCATGTTTAGTTATGGCGATTTAGCAATGCATGTGACATAAAATAAAATGCAAGCATAAAAATAAATAAATAAATCCTAGTATGGCCTTCCTAAAATAGAAAAACTCTTTAACTATTACAAATTCGGAAACCAACTCCATTGGTCCCTTGAACTTCGGTTGTGGCACGCATCTCGAGGTAACACCGTCTTTATGTATCGCCATTCTTGAAGAAATCCGTCTTTGGGAACTCCGAGAATAAATAAAATTACATAATAAATTACATAATTTCCTATTATACATTTGTAACTAAAATAAAATAAATCTATTAAATTACAAAACGGTGATACGAGATCACAATAAAAATTACAACCGAATCGATATTCCCATACATTTCGGGAAATACCAATTAAAATCTAAGGCCATACTAAGTAAAAATTACATAATTTAAAATTACATAAATTAAAATTATGACAATCATAAAGAAAATGCAGCATTATAATATGTATGAACATGCTCAATTTTATGCTAAATCGCCTTTAATTAGCCAATATCGTATATTACTCGGTTTTTACGGATTTGCGTGATTTCAACATTTTATAATCACAAAAATACATAAACTCATATTTATGCATAAGTTAATTACCCTAACCTCTTAGGACTCAAAATATAGTCTTCACTAATAATTGACCATAATTAACCTTTATTTACAAATATGTTCATAAATGGACCAAAATTACAAAAATAAGCTATTAAACTTCAAATAAATCACAAAATTTCAAATAAATTCAAAATTTGAAATTTAAACTCATGAACATTCTGGAAAATTTCCATGACACTCATAATGTTCAAAATCTTAGGTTAAAAATTTCGAAATTTTTTCCGGAAAAACAATGTTGCGGTTTATCGATTTTTAATAAAATAATCATAAAAACATGGGAAAAATTTTCATTAACTTTTCAATTTTAGATCTGAAAAAGATAATAAAATGCAACATTACACGTTTTTCCTAAGTCATAGATTATGTTTTATTAATTTTCCACTAATAATGTCACTATTTATGCTATTTTTCTTCAAAAATTCATAAATCATGCAAAAAGACTTCTTTATAGCCAATTATTTTACACATATCTTGTAAAATTGCATGTGACAACATATTAATTTTCTATGACCAGATTCGAAATTTAACTCATATTAACCTATTTTTCACCTAAATCCGAATTTAATAATGAAAAAATTCATTTTTCGAGCATAACAAGTCCAAAAATTATGAAAATTTACAGGTTATCTCAAAATAATATATGTGACAACATATCCAAAAACCAAGTGAAAATTCAAAGTATAGCTAATTTTAGACCAAAAATGATATTTTTACTCATAAAATCATATTTAAATGCCATTATTGTAAATTATGAACAATAAAAATCCGAAAAATTAACCAAAATATCCTATAACATTTTAGGACCAGAAATATTAACATGCTTGTAATAATTTCGTGATATATCATAATAACACAAATTTTACAAGTTTTATTTGTTATTCTTATAACTCGTAAAAACTTTTAACCAATTTGCATGCAAACAACCGTGACTCTGATACCAATTGAAGGAAATGTAGATTCATATACATACTAACATACTCATATATGTCTAAATAATTTGTCATAAAATTAAAACGGATTTTATGCATGCAAACAAATAATATAATAGAAGAGAAATCATGTCCTTACATTGTGGATTTCGGATTTAAGGGCACAAAAGAGATCACCTTTCTCTTTTGATCTTGAGCTTTTCCTTATGGATGAATAAGATCTAAGTATAAGATCTCTCCCTAAGCTTTATACCCAAGGCTCCTCTTAATTTAATTAATATTACAAATACTAGTATAATATTAATCAAGTAGAAAATTGACCCAAAATAATGTAAACACTTGATTATTTTCGGTTTTGTGAAGGGAGAAGAAGAGAGCTTTTTTATCTCTCTAGATATCTTATTTTGGATTATGGAATAATAGAATGATCCACTAACTTAATCAAAGTAGTGTAAGTAGGAAAAATAAGACAAAACCCTTTCCTTGCTCTCTTGGAAAACCGGGTAGGAGGAGAAGAGGAGGGAAGAACACTCACCCAATGCATGCCCTTGTTTGTCTTAACAATGCACACTAGGGTTGCATGTCTACTCTTATTAGTAATCATTATGTTTACTAATTATAACATAAACACAATATGTAGCTAAAACTCCTCCAATTTTCGGCACTTTACATAATATGGATTCCATATTATTTTTGTCAATTGTCTATATGTTACATGTCACATGTCACATATATTTGTTATGTATTTTCAACATATTAAAAATCAACGTATTAATAAAAATACGTCACATACAAAAATCGACTTAGTAATATCATAATTACTTGTGCCAAAATATTTTACCAATTTATAAATCACAACAGATTGTATTTATAATAATTCATTCAATTCCGATTGTTTCTTTAAACAATAATTTCATCCGAGTAATGATACAATTCAATTACTCAGACCGTATCTCATTTAATCACATTTCAATTTGATACGTAAATTTTACTTCCAAAATCGTCCGTCAATTTTCAAGTAATTTAATTAACTCGTAACGTTATACGATTAATTAAATAATCAATTAAGAGTATTGCCCTTTAGGTATGACCTAGGGGGTCAACTGATCACCACCGTCACACGACAGTAATGTCAAACTCTAGTCAGCCAATCATTACCGATATATGTTGA